>NW_028292657.1:0-139154 GCF_029641045.1 Salvia hispanica
TTTTGAGTTCTTGCTCAGCCTTGAGAGCACCAATGTATAGGTCGTCGAGGGACTCATAGTTGTTGTTGAAGATAGTCTTGGCGATGTTGTTGTTCAATCCCATCATGAAGTAGAACTTCATCCAAATGGGTCGTCCACACCGGCTCGTCGTCAAGGCTTCCTTCATGCTCTTGAAGTACTCGTCAAGGGACTTGAATCCTTGTATGGTGTTCTTCAATTGGTGTTGAATATGTTCCGTGTAGGTTGGAGGCACGAACTCTCGCCACAAAGCTCTCTTCGTCTTGGGCCAACTCATGTTGTAGCGCTCCGAAGGTGTGTGAAGCCACCATGCTGATCTTCGGGAAGTTACTTGTGGCGCACTTCACTTAATCTTCGGGAGGAACTTAATGTAGCTTGAGGTAGTCGTCCATTAGGCGCTCCCACTCGAGATACTCCTCGAGTTCTTGAGTCTAATAGAATTAAATCGCATGGTCGGTGTCGAGGTCGTAGGAGCTCGAGGGAGTAGTGGACTTGAGCTCATGGAGTAGGCGAAGATGATGTACGTCCAAAGGCGAAGATGCCTTGTAGTCACTTTGCGAAGATGCCATCGTAGTTGAAGAATCCGTAGTCTTGGGGTTGATGTTGTGGCTCTGTATAGCCCGTGCACACGGGGTTATCGGAGGCCGTGTGCACAGGAGTTGAGGGCCTATGTGCACGGGGTTGGCAGAGAAGCCAACATGCTCTGGGAAGGCTGCTCTTCCATTCTTTTGGCACGCCCTTGATGGCCTTGAGCTTCATGGTCTTGTCGGTGTGGATGCTTGTGTGTACTTGCCGGAGATGGTAGCTCGGGATTTGTTGCACTTGGGCATCTTCTCGAAGATGAGGAAGACCTCTTATGGTTATTGGGCCTTGAGCTCCTCCATGTGCTTGTCCATCTTGGCGTCGATGAAGTTCTTCATAGCATCAATTTTGTCATCATATTTGCCTATCCACACAAGACTCGAGCAAAGGTGAGTAGGAAATGAGATAAACTATACCAAGCTACCTTTTCCCAAAATTGAGGATGTATCTTGTATCACTCAATGTGAAATGACAGAATAGTGGAATTAGTATCGGACTTGTTCACTCACACCTACAAAGTTAAGATTATCGAGTGGCTTGGTTAGGACAAGTGGCACAAATTTCATGCAAATTGAAGTCCAAGATATTGTAAATGTTGAGATAAATACAAACTACTCAAAATGCAAAGCAAGTGATCACAAATATAGAGGAGGGCAATAAAGAATCACACACGGTGGGATAATGGAGCTTGTGCAATGATACGTCTCCAATGTATCTATAATTTTTGATGTATTCATGCCATGTTTATAATATTTTTACATGATTTTGGTGTGATTTTGTTAGAACAATCCGGACTGACGCTGTTTTCAGCAAAACTACCGTGGTGTTGTTTATGTGCAGAAATAAAAGTTCTCGGAATGCGCTGAAAATCAACAAATATTTTTTGGAAAATATAAAAAAATAATAGAACAAAGAGTTACCGGAGGGGAGTCCCATGGGCCCCACGAGGGTGGAGGGCGTGCCCCCTGCCTCGTGGACTCCCTGTGGGGCCCCTGACTTGTTCTCGACACCAACCTCTCCTATAAATACAGAAACTCCCAAAAAGAACCCTAGATCAGGAGTTTCATGGCCGCAAGCCTCTGTAGCCACCAAAAACCAATCAGGACCCTGTTCCAGCACCCTGCCGGAGGGGGGATCCATCACCAGTGGCCATATTCATCATACCGGCGCTCTCCATAATGAGGAGGCAGTAGTTCACCCTCGGGGCTGAGGGTATGTACCAGTAGCTATGTGTTTGATCTCTCTCTCTCTCTCTCTCTCTCTCTCTCTCGTGTTCTTGATATGGCACGATCTTGATGTACCACAAGCCTTTTCTATTATAGTTGGATCTTATGATGTTTCTCCCCCTCTACTCTCTTGTAATGGATTAAGTTTTCCCTTTGAAGTTATCTTATCGGATTGAGTCTTTAAGGATTTGAGAACACTTGATGTATGTCTTGCGTGGGATACCCGTGGTGACAATGGGGTATTCTATTGATCCACTTGATGTATGTTTTGGTGATCAACTTGTGGGTTCCGTGACCTTGGGAATCTATGCATAGGGGTTGGCACACGTTTTCGTCTTGACTCTCCGGTAGAAACTTTGGGGCACTCTTTGAAGTTCTTTGTGTTGGTTGAATAGATGAATCTGAGATTGTGTGATCCATATCGTATAATCAAACCCGCGGATACTTGAGGTGACATTGGAGTATCTAGGTGAAATTAGGGTTTTGGTTGATTTGTGTCTTAAGGTGTTATTTTACTACAAACTCTAGGGCTGTTTGTGACACTTACAGGAATAGCCCAATGGATTGATCGGAAAGAATAACTTTGTGGTGGTTTCGTACCCTACAATAATCTCTTCATTTGTTCTCTGTTATTAGTGACTTCGGAGTGACTCTTTGTTGCACGTCGAGGGATTGTTATATGATCCAATTATGCTATTATTGTTTAGAGAATTTGCACTAGTGAAAGTATGAACCATAGGCCTTGTTTCGAAGCATTGCAATACCGTTTTCGCTCACTTTTGTTACTTGCTACCTTGCTGTTTTTATATTTTCAGATTACAAAAACCTATATCTACCATCGATATTGCACTTGTATCACCATCTCTTCGCCGAACTAGTGCACATATATAATTTACCATTGTATTGGGTGTGTTGGGGACACAAGAGACTCTTTGTTATTTGGTTGCAGGGTTGTTTGAGAGAGACCATCTTTATCCTACGCCTCCCACGGATTGATAAGCCTTAGGTCATCCACTTGAGGGAAATTTGCTACTATCCTACAAACCTCTGCACTTGCAGGCCCAACAATGTCTACAAGAAGAAGGTTGCGTAGTAGACATCAAGCTCTTTTTTGGTGCCGTTGCCGGGGAGATTAGTGCTTGAAGGTATATCTTTAGATCTTGCAATTGAATCTTTTAGTTTCTTGTTTTATCACAAGTTTAGTCTATAAAAGAAAACTACAAAAAATGGAATTGAGGGTGCCACATATGCTTCCTCTTTTTAATGTCTTTTGTGAAAATAAGGATTCCGATAATTGTGCCAAAGTGTTAGAAGAAGAATGCATTAAAATGTTTGGCACTAAATATTTGAATGATGAGCATGATTGCAATGTTGTTAGTATGAATTCCTTGAATATCCATGATGCTATTGATATACAAAGCTACAAGCTTGGGGATGATATGGTTTTTGAAGATGATATTTTTAGTCCTCCAAGTTTTGATGAGAAAATTTATTTTTATGATAGCATGCCTCCTATTTATGATGATTATATTGGTGAAAGTGTATTTGGAGAGGTCATGACTTTATTTAGTGATGAATCCACTATTTCGGAAGAGGTTCCAATTGTTTATGAGAACAAAGTTGTTGTCTATGATGATTATTGTGATGACATGTATACTATAAACAATAATGATAACCATGAAACTTGTCATTGTGATTTTAATTTTCAATTGGATTATGCCTCACTTTATAGTTATTTTGTTGAGTTTGCTCCCACTACTATGAATGAGAAGAATTTTGCTTATGTGTAGAGTAGTAAAATTTCTATGCTTATGGCTCATGAAAAAATGCTTTATGTGATATTTATATTGTTGAATTCATTCATGATGCTACTCAAAATTATTATGAGGGAGGAGTATATGCTTGTAGGAATTGCAATAATATGAAGTTTCCTCTCTATGTTCTGAAAATCTTGAAGTTATACTTGTTTTGCCTTCCTATGCTAGTTGATTCTTGCTCCCATAAATTGTTTTCTCACAAAATCCCTATGCATAGGAAGTGGGTTAGACTTAAATGTGCTTGCCACATATGCTTCATAATTCTCTCATTATGTTTCAATTCTTATCTTTTATGTGAGCATCATTGAAATCATCATGCCTAGGTAAAAAGGCATTAAAGAAAAGCGCTTGTTGGGAGACAACCCAATATTTACCCTTACTGTTTTTGTGTGTTCACATGATTATGCTACCGTAATAATCATGTTTATAGCTTTTGTTTCAATAAAGTGCCAAGTTAGACCTTTAGAATAGCTTGCAGTGATAGTTGTGTTGATCGTGCTGAAAATCAGAAACTCTTGCGCTCAGTAAATAATTCCAGAATCTTATTGAAACATGATTTTGACCTGATTCATTTTGCTATGGATTGGTGCACAAATTTCTCAGGTGAATCTAATTTTGTTAGAATTTTTGCAGTTACAGAAGTATTCGAGAGTTATAGATTACTACAGATTGTTCTGTTTTTGGCAGATTCTGTTTTCTATGTGTTGTTTGCTTATTTTGATGAATCTATGAGTAGTATCGAAGGGTCTGAACCATAGCGAAGTTGGAATACAGTAGATATTACACCAATGTGAATTTATAATGAGTTCACGACAGTACCAAAAGTGGTGATTTATTTTCTTATACTAACGAGCTTATGAGATTTTCTGTTGAGTTTTGTGTTGTAAAGTTTTCAAGTTTTGGGTAAAGATTTGATGGACTATGGAATAAGGAGTGGCAAGATCCTAAGCTTGGGAATGCCCAAGGCACCCCAAGGTAATATTCAAGGACAACCAAGAGCCTAAGCTTGGGGATGCCCCGGATGGCATCCCCTCTTTCGTCTTCGTTCATCGGTAACTTTACTTGGAGCTATATTTTTATTCACCACATGATATGTGTTTTGCTTGGAGCGTCATGTCATTTTATTTTGTTTTTCTTGCTGTTTGAATAATATCCCAAGATCTGAAATTCTTAAATGTTAGAGAGTCTTCACATAGTTACATAATTATTCAACTACTCATTGATCTTCACTTATATCTTTTGGAGTATTTTTCATTTGCTCTAGTGCTTCACTTATATCCTTTTAGAGCACGGCGGTAGTTTTATTTTGAAGAAATTGATGAACTCTCATGCTTCACTTATATTATTTGAGAGTTTTAAATAGCATGGTAATTTGCTTTGGTTATGATTTTAGTCCTAATATGATGGGCATCCAAGGGGGATATAATAAAAACTTTCATATAAAGTGCATTGAATACTATGAGAAGTTTGATTCTTTATGATTGTTTAGAGATATGAAGATGGTGATATTAGAGTCATGCTAGTGAGTAGTTGTGAATTTGAGAAGGAGGGAGAGGAGTATATATAGTCCTATGCAAAGAGAGGGATAAGTGGGGGCGAAATGGTAATACAAGGGCAAAGCCCGCAGCACCACACAGGGGCCCCCGTGTGCACGGGGTAAGTGGAGCCCGTGCGCGCGGGGTAAGTGGAGCCCGTGCGCACAAGGTATCCAGAGACCTGACGCATGAGCCCGTGTGCACGAGGTTCGTGAGGCCCGTGGACATGGGGTCCCGTGGGCACAGTACACGCCCGTGCACACGGGGTCTTCAGGAACGCCAGCCTGGGAGACCCGTGGGCATGGGGTCGGAGGGGCCCGTGCGCATGGGGTCGGCTGGGAGCTGCTGCCTTCTTCTTGGCACTTCCTTCTCCGCTTCAAGGCTTCCCTCTTGGATGGTGTAGATGTTCTCTTCTTCTTGGACTCCTTCTCGATGAATGTGTAGCTCCGCTCACACCTATGTATGCACACGAGAGAGAGGTCAGGTAGTATACCATCCTCGAAAGGCACAAGTGGACACGTGTAAAGGAGATGATTCACCTTTGTATGTATGAAGTAGATGTCGCACGTGTCACTTGCCAAATGGACTCTTGACATGGTGATGTCCATAGGATGCTCCGCATCACCCTAGGTCATATAAGGCTCATGGGCCCAAGTGGAAGTAATGCAACATCTTTAGACTTGTAGTTGACTCGGATTCTGTTGTAGCGTCAGATTGTTTTGTTGATAACTCAACGCTCCGGACGAATTTTAAGGTGAATCCTATTGGGTTGGCGAGATCACGAAATCTACATTCCAACAAAAAAAAGAATCACCCAATTTGGAGTCCGTATGAAAGAGTTATTGGTGTTTTGAGTCAGGTATGTCTCTGCAGTCCGAATCTGAATCCAGAACGTGAGAGATGTGGACTCTATCTTCTCTTTGCCCAGAAGTGAAGTAAGAGGACTTTTTGAACAGCACCTAAACTTCTCTTTTTCCCTTATCTTCATACGTGGATCGTACAAATGTCCCATACACCTGCAATTAGACATGGCACAAAAGTTTGTGAAGTATTTTCCTCTTTGATGACATAAATAAATTATTGCATAGTTTGCATTAGAAATCACCTCACAAATATACATGTATGCAATATTTTTGGTATTATCCAAGGTAGTCATGTCCACATCACATGGTCTATCACCCATCTTGCTACCACCCTCACGTATTCACCAGCTGATGCATTATTCTTGGATCATAAAGTACGCAACAGTTCATCCTCACTCCATTTATGCACTCGAGAGATTATAGGTCATTCTGAATGGTGGAAGATGGCTCGTCAATGCGTTCAACTTACCTTGAAAGTTGTATTCACGGTCTGCCCCGCCATGTTGTATCCATAAAATGGCCACAATTTTGCCATAAAAACTCCATTGGAGCTCCATGACCCGCCAAAACAATCACAAGCAAAAGTTGTATGCGTCCATAACCCACTCGCAGGCTTCGACAACATTTCGGAGGCAACATCCGGGTTGTAAAATTGAGTTCCGGATGATTTTATGCTTGAAGTATACTCTGCCACCCTCTACCACCTTTCCGTGAGCTCACCTGCAGACTGATTTATGGACAATAAAATATAGAACAATGCACCATCCTTCAATTACAAACTAGAAAGTCTACAGGTTCAGTCACGACACAAGAAAGGAGGCTCCTCATTGCATCAAAACCCAAGAATTAATATGTTGCATGGTCTATCACCCATCCCGCTACCATCCTCATGTTTTCACCAACAGATGCATTATTCTTGGATCATAAAGTACGTAACAGATCATCCTCACTCTGTTTATGCACTCGAAAAATTATAGGTCACTCTGAATGGTGCAATATGGCTCGTCGGTGCGATCAACTTACCTTGAAAGTCCTATTCACGACCTATCCCACGATGTTGTATCCATAAAATAGCCACAATATTGCCATAAAAACCTCATTAGAACTCCATGACCCGCCAAAATAATCACAACCAAAAGTGGTATGCGCCTGTAACCCACTCGCGGGCTTTGACAACATTTCGGAGGCAATGTCCAACTTGTAAAATTGAGTTCCGGACGATTTTATGCTTGAAGTATACTCTGCCACCCTCTACCACCCTTCTGTGATCTCACCTACGGAGTGATATATGGACAATAACATATAGAACAATGCACCATCCTTCCATTACAAACTAGAAAGACTATAGGTTCAGTCACGACATAAGGAGGAGGCTCCTTGTTGCATCGAAACCCAATAATGCATAAGTTACAAGGTCTATCACCCATCCCGCTACCACCCTCACGTTTTCACCAGTGGATGGATTATTGTTGGATCATAAAGTACGTAACAATTCATCCTCACTTTGTTTATGCACTCTAAAAATTATAGGTCATTCCAAGTGGTGCAAGATGGCTCGTCGGTGCGATCAACTTACCTTGAAAGTCATATTCACAGTCTGTCCCACAATGTTGTATCCATAAACAGCCACAATATAACCATAAAAACTCCATTAGAGCTCCATGACCTGCCAAAACAATCACAACCAAAAGTTGTATGCACCTGTAACCCACTTGCGGGCTTCGACAACATTTTGGAGGCAATATTCGGCTTGTAAAATTGACTTCCGGACGATTTTATGCTTGAAGTACACTCTTCCACCCTCTACCACTCTTCCGTGAGCTCACCTACGGAGTGATATATGGACAATAACATATAGAAAAATGCACCATCCTTCCATTACAAACTAGAAAGACTACATGTTCAGTTACGACACAAGGAGGAGGATCCTTGTTGCACCGAAACCCAAGAATTCATACGTTACATGACCTATCAACCATCCCGCAACCACCCTCACATTTTCACCAGTGGATGCATTATTCTTGGATCATAAAGCATGTAACAGATCATCCTTACTTCGTTTCTGCACTCGAAAAATTATAGTTTATTCCGAATGGTGCAAGATGGCTCGTCGGTACGATCAACTTACCTTGAAAGTTGTATTCACGGTATGTCTCGCGATGTTGTATCCATAAAACGGCCAAAGTTTTGCCATAAAAACTCCCATGGAGCTCCGTGATGCACCAAAACAAGCACAAACAAAATTTGTATGTTGTAAGTGCATCTAGTGCCACCCCTAGTTGGTTTTGGAGTATTGACGACAAACCTGGTTGAGGGACTAATGTGTTTGTGAGAATTGCAGGATAACACAGGTAGTAGTCCCTCATTGATTCGGTTTACCTACTGGAGATGACCCCTAAAAATGTGTGAAGACATTGAAGACAATGGTGGTGTGTGAAGATATTCACATTGAAGAGTATGACACGAGAAGACATTGAGTGAAGACTATGGAGCGCGAAGACTTAGCTGTTTCGATGTTTCTTTTCTTTGTTGTTGAGTCATAGGAACTACCACACTGTTAAGTGGGGTCCAAGTGAACAAAGTCAGAGTGACTGAAGTGATTCTCAACCAAATCCTATGTCTTCGAGTGAAGACAATGAGAACAAATCTTATCCAGAGTCGGGTGAGTCAGCTTGACTTGTAGCCCAAGTCAAGCTATCGCGTGTGTTTGAAATCTGACCATTGTGACACGTGACAATTCCTTAGTGACCCAGGGTCATTTCGGACAAATCAGGTCGGGTTGCCCAGTGGCTATAAATAGCCCACCCCCTACACCATAAATTGGTGGCTGCTCAGAGTTAGATACAGCTTTTGTCGTTTGAGAGCAACCCACCTCTGAAGCTTTTGAGAGAGAATCCTTGCGAGAACAAAGCCCAAACCACCCAGAGCCCAAAGAGTGTTTGGCATCACTGAAGTCTTTCTGTCCGTGTGATCTGAAGACTTGTTACACTTCAGGACTATGAATCCTCTAGCCAGTTAGGCGTCGTTCGGAGCATCCAAGAGCCATTGTGGATTGCCGGTGAACGAAGTCTGTGAAGGTTCGGAAGTCTACCTTGAAGACTTATCAAAGTAATTGGGTGGGGACTAGGTGTTCTTAGCTCAAGGGGAATAAGGTGAAGACGCGGTCTTTTGAGTTGAATCTTAGCCTCCCTAACCATACATACAGTTGTCACAGCAACTGGAACTGGTCGAACAAATCCATGTCCTCCTGAAGCTACTGGTTCTATCTCTCACTTCTCTCTACTTACTGTTTGTCTTTGTGAAGTCATTGCCTGCTTGCACTATCTGTTTGACTTCATTGTGTGACTACCTGATCTGATTGGCTTCATACTATCTTCCATCTTGATCCTTACTACCTAGATGCTAATAGTCTTCGTGCTTTCACTTCATTGAATACTTGGCTATGGCTTGTCTAGTGTAGTCTACCTTCCGCTGCATTCGAATAGTGTTATTTCTATTGTTTGTCTTCTAAACTCCCATGTTTTGAAGACTCTCATAAAAATCGCCTATTCACCCCCCCTCTAGTCGATAACTAGCCCTTTCAATTGGTATCAGAGCAAGGTACTCCCTTGTTCTGTGTGATTTGGTTTAACCACCTGGAGTTTAGCTATGTTGACTGCAGGGATAATCAAAACCTCTGCTGCGTGCCCCATCTTTGATGGCACTGAATATCCCTACTGGAAGAATAGGATGCGCATGCATCTTGAAGCCATTGATGTCGATCTGTGGTATGTCGTCAAGAATGGTGTTCCCAAGACTGGTGAAGGTGTCACCCCTGCTGATGTCAAGAAAGAAGTTCATTCAACTGGACTCTACTGCCAAGAACATCATT
Source organism: Salvia hispanica (assembly GCF_029641045.1). Classification (NCBI taxonomy): domain Eukaryota; kingdom Viridiplantae; phylum Streptophyta; class Magnoliopsida; order Lamiales; family Lamiaceae; genus Salvia; species Salvia hispanica. The sequence continues at coordinate 9,913 of NW_028292657.1, forward strand.
TGTGGTCATCTGACCAAAGGGCAGTATGGCCGTGTGGGCGCTCTGGGAACGTCGAAGCTAGTCTGGGACTGGCTCTCCAAGGTTAATGAAGGCGCCTCAACTCAGCATGATCAAAGAATCAGTACTCTTCGCAACCTCTTCAACCGCTTCAAAAGACACGACAACGAGAAAGTTCAGCTCACGTTTGATCGCCTCACTGATATCACAAATGAGCTCCGTGCACTCGGTGCAACTAACATTACGAAGCATGAAATAGTGAAGACACTACCGAGATCTCTTGACAGCTCATTTGACACCTTAGCCCTGATGATACAAGAACGCCCTGATTTCAAGACACTCGATCCGTCTGACATACTTGAGAGGCTCAACACACATGAGTACCAGCTATCTGAGAAACGAGATATCTATGGTCCCAATTATGTCCGAACTCGCGCTTTGAAGGCAAAGGCTGCTGCTTCCTCATCTAGAGAAGAATCTGACTGCAGTTCTGGTGATCCTGAAGACATTGGAAAGGAGCTTGCTATGCTTGTGAAGAAGTTCCAGAAATTCACTAGGAAGAAAAGCTTTAGAAAGTCTTCACGATCCAGCTCAAGGGATGATGAAGCTCCCACCCATGACAACAAGAAAAGAACATGTCACAAGTGCAAGAAACCTGGCCACTACATCTCTGAATGTCCACAATGGGACAATGAGAAGAAGAAGAAGAGCAAAGAATATGATTCTGATGACAAGAAGAAGAAGAAATCCTCAAAGTCTTCTTCCAAATCTCCCTCCAAGTGTTCATCGCACAAGAAGAGCTCATCAGGCAAGGCACGTGCTTTTGTTGGCAAGGAAAAGGATTCATAGGAGGAGTCTGCTTCAGAAGAGTTGGTGGAGTTTGAGGAGGAGTCCGACTCTGGTGTCGCAAGTCTGGCTCTAGCTACAGCTTACGTCACCAAGTCCATCTTCAACACTGAAGACAATGGCTCCGTCACCAACACTGATGACGAGAACGACTCGACTCCCACCTACTGCTTCATGGCACATGGTGCCAAGGTAAACTCTCGCGATGCTTACTTTCAAACATCAAGTGAAGATGACTCTGACGGTGAATCTAGCTATAAAAAACTTGCTAAAATTGCAACTGAACAACAGAAAGCTATGGAACATATTCAAAAACTGTTAGACAAAAGCGATGATCTGTTGGACGCGGAAATGACTAAGACTCAGTCCTTAATTGAAGACATCAAAAATCTTCATGTTAAGTATCAGGAACTTGAAGGTTGACATGAATCGCTCACAACTTCTCATGAAAAGCTTTCCTATGATTATCTTCAAAGGAAGCAGGAACTTGAGAAATTGAGATTAGATCATGAAGATCTTCAAAAGGAGAATGAGTCACTTCGCGCTCAACAGACCAATCCCGCTCAGGAAGGATTTGAACCACCATGTTTAAAATGCATTGAGCGTGATAACGCTACCTCTGTTGTTGAATGCTCTACTGCTACTGTTGTTGCTATATCTTCAAATGTTGAAGTGGTAACTAACCCCTCTACTGAGGATACCACTACTATTGCTGATGAGAATGCCAGGTTGAAGAGACTGCTTGAGACAGGGATGTACAAAATCCTCAAAGGGCATCAGACATTCTGTGATGTCCTCAAAAAGCATATTTTGAACCGAAACCCTAGAAAAGAGGGTGTTGGGTTCGAGAGGAAAATGAATGTTGATGGTTCGTACTGGAAGGCTGAGCAGTACCCCAAAACCACATGGGTTGCTGCAAAGGAACCTTCAGTAGATCTATACACCTTATCTGGTTTCACTTGTTCTAACCCCATTATCATTGATGAATCCTTTGATGCAAACTATAAAATGTTTAAGAATCAGAATGGTGAAGTGTTTGCCAGGTATATTGGTACTAACTGCAGGAATGGACCACCTATGAAGAAGATATGGGTACCTAAAAGTGTTCTTGAGAATCTTCCAGTGAATGTCATCATGACACCACCTGTGAAGAAGACAAACCACATACCAAAGGCTTCATATGGTCCTAAAGCTTCATACAGACCGTGCACTCATACGAGTCACCCTAACGTCAATGTTTTGCAGGGAAATCATACTCAAACCCATGAATATGAGCATGTTTCATCAAACTGCTATGTTCGTAGAACTAAGAACTTTTCTGCTTACTCATATGAGTATTATTCACCCCCTGCAAGGCTATTTACTAGGGCTCCAAAGCCAAAGTTCTCAGATGCTGCACTTAGACTCATTGCTTCTAAGCCACCCCTGAAGATGTGGGTGGTTAAGAAAACTTAACTCTCTTTTGCAGGGAAAGGTCTCCAGCCGGAAATCAAAAGCATCCAAAGCTAATGCTGGAGACCTTAAGAACCTTGTAGGGTGCAAGATAAAATGCCCAAATGGTCTTACCATGTATTTTACTCCATATTTCCTTGACACTCATCCTGTGTATCCTAACCAAGACCTGAATTTCCATGTTCCACTTGTTCGTCAAATGTTTCTGCTTCACAACTCGCTTGGTGAAGCCTATCCCCCAAACTGCACTGTAGGCTACAACACCTCGTGCTTCCGAATGGATTATGGATAGTGGATGCACTAATCACATGACTGGCGATCGAAGTCTTCTGATGGATTCAACGCTTCGTCCATCAGACAAGAGCCACATCACATTTGCTGACACTGGTAAAAGCAAGGTATTGGGTCTAGGTAGAGTTGCAATATCAAGGGATTAGCACATGGATAAAGTGATGCTTGTTGAATCCCTTGGTTTCAACTTAATGTTTGTCTCAATGCTTTGTGACTTAAACATGATTGTGCTATTTGGAAAATATCGCTACCTTGTACTAATGGAATCTGACAAGTCTCTAGTCTTTGAAGGATATCGAAAAGATGATCTGTATATGGTAGATTTCTCAGCAGGACCACAGATGGTCGTATGTCTTCTAGAAAAAGCTTCAGAATGCTAGCTTTGGCATCGAAGGCTAGGGCATGCTGGCATGAGGAACTTGCACACTCTCGCAAAGAAGAAGCATGTTGTGGGCATCGAAGGCGTCAAGTTCAAGAAGGATCATCTGTGTGGTGCCTGCGAAGCCGGAAAGATGACAAGAGCCAAGCATCCCTCGAAGACAATCATGACCACATCTCAACCCTTCGAGCTGTTGCACATGGACTTATTTGGCCCTACTCACTACTCCACTCTCAATGCTACTGCTTGCCTCTATGGCTTCGTCATTGTTGATGATTACTCTCGATACACTTGGGTGCATATAATTCTCTACAAGACTGAAGTGCAGGATGTATTCAGACGCTTCGGCAATCGTGCCATGACGAACTATGGCATCAAGATCAAGCACATCAGAAGCGACAACGACACTGAGTTCAAGAACACCGGCCTCGACCTCTACCTGGATACCATGAGTATCACTCATGAGTTCTCTGCTCCGTACACACCTCAGCAGAATGGCATCACCGAGCACAAGAACACAACTCTTATTGAGATGGCACGAACGATGATTGATGAGTACAAGACTCCACGGAAGTTTTGGCCTGAAGCCATTGATACTGCATGCCATGTCATCAACCTTGTTTATCTTCACAAGCTTCTGAAGAGAACCTCCTATGAGCTCCTAACTGGTAAGAAGCCCAATGTAAGCTACTTCAGAGTATTTGGTGCTAGGTGCTGGATCAAGGATCCACATCACACTTCAAAATTTGCACCGAAAGCACATGAAGGTTTTATGCTTGGTTACGTAAAGGATTCGCACTCCTACAGAGTCTTCAACCTCTTTCACTATAAAGTGGTTGAAACTGTGGATGTGTGGTTTGATGAGACTAACGGCTCGCAAAGAGAGCACCTGACAAATGTGCTAGATGAATTATCCCCTAGCGAGTCAATCAAGCAAATGGGAACTGGAGAAATCATACCCTCTGAGAATCAAACTGAAGAAGAACTGATTGTTTCTGCATCCACTCAACCTGAAGACAATGCTCAACCTGAAGATAATCCTCCAAATGATGACATTGATCAGAATGAGCAAAATCTTCGTCCTGCTCATCCTCGTGTTGCAAATGAAGTACAGATTGAGAAGATGATCGATAGCCTCAATGCACCAGGTCCACTCACTCGTTCAAGAGCCCCACAAAGAGCAACACAACTCACCAATTTCTGTGGACATTTTGCATTTGTCTCAATCTCAGAACCCAAGAAATTCACCGAAGCCTTTATGGAACCTGAATGGATTCAAGCAATGCAAGAAGAGCTTCAACAGTTTGAGTTGAATAATGTGTGGGAACTAGTCAAGCGTCCTGATCCACGGAAGCACAATATCGTTGGCACCAAATGGATATATCACAACAAGCAAGATGAGCATGGTCAAGTGGTCAGAAACAAAGCTCGTCTCGTTGCACAAGGTTACACTCAAGTGGAAGGAATTGACTTCGATGAAACATTTGCTCCGGTGGCAAGACTTGAAGCCATTCGGATACTGCTAGCCTATGCAAATCATCACAATATCCTTCTGTATCAAATGGATGTGAAGAGTGCGTTTCTCAATGGAAAGATAGAAGAAGAAGTATATGTCGCACAACCTCCTGGCCTTGAAGATCCAAAACATTCTGATATGCTATACAATCTCAACAAGGCACTATATGGCCTCAAACAAGCCCCTCGCGCTTGGTATGACACGCTCAAAGACTTCCTGAAGAGCAAAGGCTTCAAACCTGGTTCACTAGATCCTACTCTCTTCACGAAGACATATGATGGTGAACTGTTCGTATGCCAAATCTATGTGGATGACATTATCTTCGGCTGCACCAACAAGAAATACAGTGATGAGTTTGGTCACATGATGCAAGAGCAATATCAGATGTCCATGATGGGTGAGCTGAAGTTCTTTCTGGGTCTCCAAATTCGTCAACAACGCAATGGTATCTTCATATCTCAAGAAAAATATCTCAAAGATTGCCCGAAGAAGTTTGGAATGCAAGACTGCAAAGGATACACGATGCCAATGCCAACCAAAAGTCATCTGGATCCCGACGACAATGGTAAAGAGTTCAATCAAAAGGTATACCGCTCCATGATTGGTTCTTTGCTTTACTTATGTGCATCTAGGCCAAATATAATGCTTAGTGTTTGCATGTGTTCCCGATTCCAAGCGGCACCAAAGGAATCGCATCACTTAGCTGTGAAGCAAATTCTTCGATATTTGGCTTACATCCCAACACTAGGATTATGGTATCCAAAGGGCTTAGAGTTTGATCTAGTTGGATTCTCAGATGCTGATTATGCTGGTGACAAGGTTGATCGCAAGTCCACATCAGGCACATGTCACTTTCTGGGACGATCACTTGTCTGTTGGTCTTCAAAGAAGCAGAACTGTGTATCTCTCTCCACTACTGAATCCGAATACATTGCTGCTGGATCTTGCTATGCTCAGCTTCTCTGGATGAAGCAAACTCTCAAGGACTATGGTATACACCTGAAGAATGTGCCTCTCTACTGCGACAATGAGAGTGCCATCAAGATTGCCAACAACCCAGTTCAACACTCGAAGACAAAGCACATTGAGATTCGTCATCACTTTCTCAGAGATCATGTTATGAAGGAAAATATTGATATCATTCACATCAACACTGAAGAGCAATTGGCCGATATCTTCACAAAGCCCTTGGATGAGAAAAGGTTTTGCAAGTTGTGGTGTGAGCTAAATATCTTGGAATCCTCAAATGTCCTGTGAATTTGACACACATCCTAACACTTATGCATTTTGATGACTTAGATGTGCAACACACAAAGTAACGTATATCTTCAATGAATGAAGACATACACTCTAAGTGTGAATACATTAATGCGGAATTTGACTTCGGAGTGCCACGATAATTGTGCGCCGTGTCTGGGTCTAATACTTCCTATACGGTGGGTAATGCCACCACCAAACTTTTGTTTGAAGTGTTTCTCTTGGCGTTATGTTTGCAAAGTCTTCATAATTAATTTGTCTTCATCCCTGACTTGTATTCAAGTTTATCTTCATCTGGTTGATTTGGCCTTAAACTAGTTATATACTACTTGTGTTCTGTCTTCTACAACATTCACTTATAGCTATGACTTCTTGTTGAATCTTTTGATCTAAGTGAATGTGATCGGACCCTAACCTATCTATGCTTCTACCTCAACTTTATCTGTCCAAGTCATATGCATTCTATTGAAAACTGTCGATTATCTTCACTGAGACCTTGTCAGCTGAAGACAATCTGACAAACATTTATATCTGTTTTTAATGCTTCATCCTATTTGCCTGAAACCTAGAGAATTCGGAACGACCACCCCGACAATCCGGGCGTGCGTGGGAACATGGAACAACTCCCAAGGTGTTGCATGCTTGCCACGTGTCCGTCAGATGCGAACCGCCAGGGGCACCTCTGTAATTGCGCTTTGCCGTCTCTGACCTTATAAATACCCATCATGTCTCGGTCAGAAATTCTTCTTCCTCCTCGCCACCTCTCGCAAACCCTAGCGCCTCCGCTAGCTCTCGACGATGCCGACGACGAAGCGCTTAGCTGCCGCGGCTTCTTCGATGTCGTCCTCATGCCGGCCGCGGACCTTGTTCTCTCCGCCTTCGCCGTAGGTGTCTTCTGCTGCCAAGTTAGGGCACGGAAGATTGAACTGCTTGGCCTCCAACTTCGCTCCGTCTAGCAGTTCTTCGTGTGGTAATAAAATTTCACTTTTTACCGTCTTTTCAATCTGATAGATTCATCCTTCTTTACCAAAAGTTGTTTCTAGATCTCCAAGTTGAATCTATCTCTTTCTGCATCTCATACTCTGCCTAGTCTATTCACTTATGTTTTGTCACAAGTTAGATTCCTCACTTGTACTTATTCTTGGATTTGTACAACTCTGGAACCAACTCTCATCAAATAAGTGAATGTCTTCGCGTTATGAGGTCAATGTCTTCAAACTGATTTATCTTCAAAATCTTCTAAGAATGCATATGACCTCTTCCCCTTCCCTCGCACCTCTAATGCTGTCATAGGTACATGTCCGTGGGAGAATCCCTTGGTTCTCATAGTCTGCATTCGTTTGCAGAATTCTTACAGAGTCACATCAATTCACCTGAAGCCAGTTCTTGTCTGACCAGCCGTCTGAAGCCCTTGCAAGTACTGAAGCCTTTCAGATTAAGCTTCATGGACACTGAGAAGTCAGCAAGAAAGGGAGGCAGACAGTGCCGTGGGAACACTTCCAAGGATTTGCCTCCAGATTTGCACGAGCTATACAAAACAGACCCTGAGGAAACCTATACAAATCGCAAGAATCGAATCCAGTGGATTCGAAGATATTGGGCACAAGAATGGTTCAAATATCGCTTCGTCACTGAAGAATATGTAGAGAAGAATGCCATCAAGGGAACCTGGGGAGATATTGTGTACAAAAATCTTCAACCCCAGTCCCTTCCTGAAGCCATCCAACGAGAATTCTATCCATGCATGATTCGCAGACCGCAGCCAGAGAACGGTGACCCTTCCTCTCTATAGTGGTGCCGTGAAGACCATTTGTTCAAGTGCAACTACCAGTTCACCAAAGACTCAGTTGAGAAGAACAAGAAGGCTCTAGGGCTTGACTTCAACCCTGGTCCTTCCTCACCTCGGGATGATAGCACCCATGAAGCCAATGAAAACAGGATCGACCCCTTCTACAACCTTGCTGGCCTCATCACCCACATTGTTGTCCAAGGTGCCAAAGTGGATCATTCTGATGATGGTGCTGACACTAATGAAGCTCCAGCTCCTACTCCAAAGCCACAGAAGCAAAAGAAGGCTAAAGCTTCAAAGTCATCTGCTGCTCCAAAAGCTTCGCGAGTGAAGCCATTGGCAACTTCCCCTCCTGCTCCCAGTAACACCTCTGAAGATCTCTCTCGCATCTCCAAGAAGCGTGAGAAGCCACAGAAGAAACATGTTCAGCGACACAGTCAAGCCCTGACACCTGCTGTCATTCTGAGGAATGAATTTGAAGCCATTGATTTGTCTTCAGATGAAGAATTTGGCAATGATGCTCTCGAGCAGTTGATCAAGAGCAAGCAAGAGGCGGAGATCTTCAATGATCTGCCCCTCTTTGATGTGAACATCTTGCACAATTTCATTGATGAATGGTTCGACAATCAAGATCTCAGCTTTGATGATCTTGAACTCCCCATTGGCATCAACGTCTCCTTTCAAGGCGCAATTGCTCCTGAGCTGGCTCTGGCTCGGCGAATTGTTGAACTGAAGCACAAGATTGATTTTGAGAAGGAACAGTTCAAGAAGCATGTGGCCAAGCTGAGTGTGGCTGATGTCCAGAAATTCAAGGTGATGCTTAATGACCTCAAGGAGGCATTTCGCAAGAAACGTGAGGAAGCCAAAGGCTCAAGAGAGCGCATGAAAACTCTAGCTGCACACTGTGTTCAAGCTTACAACGAAGCTGAAAAGCGCAAGGCTCTTGGGCATCCAGGCATTGACCCCAAGATGGCTGCCAAAAAAAAGACGAAGTCTACTGTGGCCCCCACTGAAGCTCCAAGGCGGGAAGAACCTCACATTGTCTTCCCAGCCAGCATGACAGGCTCGAAGCCTAAGGTCTCCATAGTGGCTTCAGAACAGAAGAAAACCAGGGCAGCTGAAGCCGAAGCCAGAAAGCGCAAAATCAAGCGCACTACTGATGATGCACCACCCCCAAAGAAGAGAAAACCCAAGAAGAGAGATCGGGCTGCTCCCACGGAGCCCCTTATAGTTGAACCCATTGCTTTCACTCACCCTGACCCTGACAATCAAGAGAGTCGGTTGATAGTCCATGAGTCTGCTTCCACAAAGGCTCCTGAGGCTCAAGAAGCTCCAGTCATTGACCCCATCGCGATTGAAGACATTAGTCCGCACGACAATGTAGAAGATGATGAAGTCCTTCCTCAAATTGAGCGCCCAATGGTATCATCGCCTGTTCTCACGAACAACGAGCTCATTAGCATTGGTCGTCCTTTAACACCAATCTCTCAAGATGCCTCGTGGGTTGATCGCCCCCAACCAGCAACTCCAGTTCCAGACTCGCCAAGTACACCCCGTCCTTCACCAACGCAAGGTCCAAGTCCAATTGTCAATGACGACAATTACATGGAGACCACACCATCACCGAAAGCGTTGCCCGTGTTTCAACGGCTTCGCAAAGGCCAGAGGCCATCAGTCTCCATGACAACCATCACAGAAGAGGATTCACACCAGTCCAACTCAGTGGCACGTCAAGTGTTCCCTGAAGATAATCCTTCTGTGACGGTTCCCTCGTCTGAAGCAAATGTTGCTGAAGACAATTCAGCTGCATCAGCCGAAGAAAGACAAGAAGAAGAGCATGTTGCTACTCCCCCTACCACCCAAGAAGTTGTTCTCGAGGAGAATGTATCTGTGCCCGACCCTCCAGCTCCTCAAGTGGAGGTTGAAAATCCTGAGGCGGCCACCAACAACACTACTAAAGCCAATGATGTTGTCATGGCTGAAGCTAATGTGGCGCCTGCGATGAACACTGTGCTTGAAGCCACTAATGCACCTCCAACAACTGTACAGCCTGACGCCTCTGCTAATGCCACTGCTCCTGTTCCGCCTCCAAGGCCCCACACCATTGAGCATGCATTCTACCAAGGCGAGCTTGTTCCTGTAAGATGGCCAATTTTGGTTCCTCCGCTGCTCCCGGACCTCAGTTTGACTATCATGTGGAGCACAGGCCTCAGGTTCAGAAGCCAAAACCAAGGCTGCCAAGATTCCCAGGTTCTACATCAGCACCAGGCACATTCAATGTCAACGGCTTCATTGCACACAACACCTTCTTTGACAGTGCCAAGAACCCATACTCCAAGCCCAAAATATCATCAGATCGGTTCTGGAGCTATCAGCAGCGCAGCTACTACTCCTGTATTCTATACATCAGGAGCACATATTTCCTCATATGCGTCTGGACACAGAAGCCATTGCTGGTCTGCCCTGCCTAGAAGAAGCCCTTGACTGCTTTCGCGATGCTGGCCTTCTGCAGTTTGTCACCGACAAGGAACATTGGAATGAAGAGCTTCTACTGCAATTCTATGCAACCCTCCACATTCGTGGCTACAACAGGGATACAACGACATGGGTCCTTGAGTGGATGACAGGCAATGTTCATCATGAAGCCAAAGCCTTTGATCTCATTGAGCTTACCGACCTTTCCACTCCTGGCGAACTGTACAAACCTGGTTGTCAGCTTCACCGCGATGTTGTGGAAAGCATCTTTCAGAAGCCAGAGCCCAACATGAGCCAAATGATGAGCATGATGAAGCCACTGCCACATGACGCTGAATATCCAAAGGAATTCTTTGTTGAAGACCTCGAGTATCTGCCCCGCACCATCTATCATATCATAAGGCGAACTCTATGGCCCATCAAAGGACATTCCTCCTCAGCGAAGCTTGAAGGTGCAATGAAGACATTGGTCTTCCACATTCTCAATGGAAAAGGCTTCAATACTCAGGATTTCTTCATTCGCCAGTTTGCTGCATCTGGCTCTGACATTTTCGGTCTGAAATTTTATGCTCCTTGGGTTATGCTTTGATCAAGCTGCACTCTGCTGTTGACTATCAGCCCTCTGCTCGCAACCATATTATCTTCCTGCCAGAGGTTGATATGTCAGTCGAAGCCATTTACCCAGAGCCTGCCAATGAAGCGCTATATCTTCACAATGCAGATCGTCAGAGTTTCTCTTAGGATGTTGAAGGTGTTTAGGCTGCTTCTCGTGTCTATCCATTGGCCAGCAACACTCGTCGTGCATGTACTGAAGCCACAGAAAGCACCATTGCACCAAGGCCTCGCAAGCGATCCCGTGTGCTCAATGACTGAGAGCTTCTTGTGGCCCTGCATCAGAAACAAGACAGCATCACTTCTGGCTGAAACAACAAATGCAAAGCCTCTTGGTGGATGTCAATCGCTTTCGCAATCTTACCACCAAGAATGCCTTTATCACTCATGAAACCTGTTAGAGGACTTGGAAGGGTTTAACACTGCTCAGTGCTGAAGCTGGTCTTCAAGACGATGGCTTCACCGAAAGATTCAAGTTTGACTCCACTCCTCCCAGGAATGTTGTTTTACATCGAACCCTGTCTCTTGAAGATTCAGAGTACTCTTCATCCGCAGCCACAGTAAATGCCAGAGTTATTGATGAAGCCGATGATGCTACTTCACCACCGCCAACATCAGCGCGAATCGACACTGCACCAAGTTCTTCTGCACCACCAAACGTCAACGACGACCCTGCTGCTTCACCTACTCCTCATGGGAACGAGTAGAGACTATGTCTTCAAACCTTTTTGGTCCTCACTGACAAAAGGGGGAGAAGCATAGGTTGATAGTCTGCAAGCGGGTCCATATGGGTGGTTACTATACTTTTGCCTAGTGTCTACAACTCTTGTTTATGATACTTTTGGTTCTTTGAGTTGTAACACTTCAACTTGATGGTCGTCTGCTACTTTTTCTGCTATTCTGTGATGCGACGATAAATTCCGCATGTGCGATGATAAATCCCGCATGAAGTCATTTTGCAGACGTCCATTTTTCATTATGCATGTCATTATTCATATATATCTGTTCATGCATGATGTATTATCTTCATATGGTAAAGAGGATCTCCACAAGTACAACCTGCCATGTGCATTTGCATTCCAACGCAAAACATTTATATGCACATCTTCACGGGGAGCCTTTTGCCACTTATGAAGACAATACCTTAATCCTTTACAATTTCACATACTTTTATCCCCGTTGAAAACTTCAACCAGTTTGTCATCAATCACCAAAAAGGGGGAGATTGTAAGTGCATCTAGTGCCACCCCTAGTTGGTTTTGGAGTATTGACGACAAACCTAGTTGAGGGACTAATGTGTTTGTGAGAATTGCAGGATAACACAGGTAGTAGTCCCTCATTGATTTGGTTTACCTACCGGAGATGACCCCTAAAAATGTGTGAAGACACTGAAGACAATGGTGGTGTGTGAAGATATTCACATTGAAGACTATGACACGAGAAGACATTGAGTGAAGACTATGGAGCGTGAAGACTTAGCTGTTTTGATGTTTCTTTTCTTTGTTGTTGAGTCATAGGAACCACTGCACTGTTAACTAGGGTCCAAGTTAACAAAGTCAGAGTGACTAAAGTGATGCTCAACCAATTCCTATGTCTTCGAGCGAAGACAATGAGAGCAAATCTTATCCAGAGTCGGATGAGTCAGCTTGACTTGTAGCCCAAGTCAAGCTGCCGCGTGTGTTTGAAATCTGACCGTTGCGACACATGACAGTTCCTTAGTGACCTAGGATCATTTCGGACAAATCAAGTCGGGTTGCTTAGTGGCTATAAATAGCCCACCCCCTACACCATAAATTGGTGGCTGCTCAGAGTTAGATACGGCTTTTGTCGTTTGAGAGCAACCCACCTCTGAAGCTTTTGAGAGAGAATCCTTGCGAGGACAAAGCCCAAACCACCTAGAGACCAAAGAGTGTTTGGCATCACTGAAGTCTTTCTGTCCGTGTGATCTGACAACTTGTTACACTTGAGGACTGTGAATCCTCCAGCCGGTTAGGCGTCGCGTTCTGAGCATCAAAGAGCCATTATGGATTGTCGGTGAACGAAGTCTGTGAAGGTTCGGAAGTCTACCTTGAAGACTTACCAGAGTGATTGGGAGGGGACTAGGTGTCCTTAGCTCAAGGGGAATAAGGTGAAGACGCGGTCTTCTGAGTTGAATCTCAGCCTCCCTAACCAAAGTACAGTTGTCACAGCAACTGGAAATGGTCGAACAAATCCATGTCCTCCTGAAGCTACTGGTTCTATCTCTCACTTCTCTCTACTTATTGTTTGTCTTTGTGAAGTCATTGCCTGCTTGCATTATCTGTTTGATTTCATTGTGTGACTACCTGATCTGGTTGGCTTCATACTATCTTCCATCCTGATCCTTACTACCTAGATGCTAATAGTCTTCGTGCTTTCACTTCATTGAATACTTGGCTATGGCTTGTCTAGTGTAGTCTACCTTCCTCTGTATTCGAATAGTGTTATTTCTATTGTTTGTCTTTGAAACTCCCATGTTTTGAAGACTCTCATAAAAATCGCCTATTCACCCCCCTCTAGTCGATAACTAGCCCTTTCATATGCGTCCGTAACCGACTCGCGGGCTTCCACAACTTTTCGGAGGCAAGATTCGGCTTGTAAAATTGAGTTCGGACGATTTTATGCTTGCAGTATACTGTGCCACCCTCTACCACCTTTCCGTGAGCTCACCTACAGACTGTTATATGGACAATAGCATAGATAACAATGCACCATCCTTCCATTATAAACTAGAAAGTCTACAGGTTCAGTCACGACACAAGAAGGAGGCTCCTCGTTGCATCAAAACCCTAGAATTCATACGTTACATGGTCTATCACCCATCCCGCTACCACCCTCACGTTTTCACTAGCGGATGCATTATTCTTGGATCACAAAGTACATAATAGTTCATCCGCACTCTGTTTATGCACTCGAAAAATTATAGGTCATTCTGAATGGTGCGAGATGGATCATCGGTGTGATCAACTTACCTTGAAACTAGTATTCACGGTCTGTCCCACAATGTTGTATCCATAAAATAGCCACAATATTGCCATAAAAACTCCATTAGAGCTCCATGACCTGCCAAAACAATCACAACCAAAAGTTGTATGCGCTCCTAACCCACTCGCGGGCTTCGACAACATTGAGGCAATATCCGGCTTGTAAAATTGACTTCTAGACAATTTTATGCTTGAAGTATACTCTGCCACCCTCTACCATCCTTCTGTGAGCTCACCTACGGAGTGATATATGGACAATAACATATAGAACAATGCACCATCCTTCCATTACATACTATAAAGACTACAGGTTCAGTCATGACACAAGGAGGAGGCTCCTTATTGCATCGAAACCCAAGAATTCATACATTACATGCTCTATCAACCATCCCGCTACCAGACTCACGTTTTCACCAATGGATGCATTATTCTTGGATCATAAAGTACGTAACAGTTCATCCTCACTCTGTTTATGCACTCGAAAAATTCTAGGTCTGAATGGTGCAAGATGGCTCGTCGGTGCGATCAACTTTCCTTGGAAGTCATATTCACGGTCTGTCCCACGATGTTGTATCCATAAAACAGCCACAATATTGACATAAAACTCAACTAGAGCTCCATGACCCGCCAAAACAATCACAATCAAAAGTTTTATGTGCCCATAACCCACTTGCGAGTTTCGACAACATTTCGGAGGCAAGATTCGCCTTGTAAAATTGAGTTCCGGATGATTTTATGCTTGAAGTATACTCTGCCACCCTCTACCACCCTTCTATGACCTCACCTATGGAGTGATATATGGACAATAACATATGGAACAATGCACCATCCTCCGATTACAAACTAGAAAGACTACAGCTTCATACACGACACAAGGAGGAGGCTCTTTGTTGTTTCAGAAGCCAAGAATTCTTGCTTTACATGGTCTATCACCCATTCCGCTACCACCCTCACGTTTTCACCAGCGGATGCATTATTCTTGGATCATAAGTACATAATAGTTCATCCTCACTCTATTTATACACTCAAAAAATTATAGGTCATTTCGAATGGTGCAAGATGGCTCGTCGGCGCGATCAACTTACCTTGAAAGTTGTATTCACGGTCTGTCCCACGATGTTGTATCCATAAAACAACCACAATATTGCCATAAAAACTCCATTAGAGCTCAATGACCCACCAAAACAATCACAATCAAAAATTGTCTGTTCCCGTAGCCCACTTGCGGGCTTGGACAACATTTCGGAGGCAAGATCCGGCTTGTAAAATTGAATTCTGAATGAGTTTATGCTTGAAGTATACTCTGCCACCCTCTACCACCCTTCCATGAGCTCACCTACGGAGTGATATATGGACAATAACATATAGAACAATGCACCATCCTTCCATTACAAACTAGAAAGACTGCAACTTCATTCACGACACAAGGAGGAGGCTCTTCGTTGCTTTGGAACCCAAGAACCCATGCTTTACATGGTCTATCACCCATCCCGCTACCATCCTCGCGTTTTCACCAGTGGATGCATTATTCTTGGATCATAAAGTATGTAACAGTTCATCCTCACTCCGTTTATGCACTCAAACAATTATAGGTCATTCTGAATAGTGCAAGATGGCTCGTCGGTGCGATCAACTTACCTTGAAAGTTGTATTCACGGTCTGTCCCGCGATGTTGTATCTATAAAATGACCACAATATTGCCATAAAAACTCCATTAGAGCTCCATGACCCGCAAAAACAATCACAACCAAAAGTTTTATGCGCCAGTAACCCACCCGCGGGCTTCGACAACATTTCGGAGGCAAGGTCCGGCTTGTAAAATAGAGTTCCGGACGATTTTATGCTTGAAGTATATTCTGCCACCCTCTACCACCCTTCTGTGAGCTCACCTATGGCCTGATATATGGACAATAACATATAGAACAATGCACCATCCTTCCATTACAAACTAGAAAGACTACACCTTCAGTCATGATACAAGGAGGAGGCTCTTTATTGCATCAGAACCCAAGAATTCATGCTTTACATGGTCTATCACCCATCCCGCTACCACCGTCACGTTTTCACCTACGGATGCATTATTCTTGTTTCATAAAGTACGTAACAGTTCATCCTCACTTCATTTATGCACTCGAAAAATTATAGGTCATTCCGAATGGTGCAAGATGGCTTGTCGGTGCGATCAACTTACCTTGAATGTTGTATTCACGGTCTGTCCCGCGGTGTTGTATCCATAAAACGACCACAATTTCACCATAAAACTCCATTGGAGCTCCATGACCCACCAAAACATTCACAACCAAAAGTTGTATTCGCCCATGACCCACTCGCGGGCTTCCATAACATTTCGGAGGCCAGATCCGGCCGTAAAAATTGAGTTCCGGATGATTTTATGCTTGAAGTATACTCTGCCACCCTGTACCACCCTTCTGTGAGCTCACCTACAGACTGCTAGATGGACAATAAATATAGAACAATGCAACATCCTTTGATTACAAACTAGAAAGGCTACAGGTTCAGTCACGACACAAGGAGGACGCTCTTGTTGCATCAAAACCCAAGAATTCATGCTTTACATGGTCTATCACCTATCCCGCTACCACCCTCATGTTTTCACCAGCGGATGCATTATTTTTGGATAAAAAGTACGTAACTGTTCATCCTCACTCTGTTTATGCACTCAAAAAATTATAGGTCATTCTAAATGGTGCAAGATGGCCCGTCGGTGCGACCAACTTACCTTGAAAGTTGTATTCACGGTCTGTCCCGCGATGGTGTATGCATAAAACGGCCACAATTTTGCCATAAAAACTCCATTAGAGCTCCATGACCCGCCAAAACAATCACAACCAAAAGTTTTATGCACCCGTAACCCACTCGCGGGCTTCGATAACATTTTGAAAGCAAGATCCAGCTTGTAAAATTGATTTCCGGACGATTTTATGCTTCAAGTATACTCTGCCACCCTCTACCACCCTTCCGCGAGCTCACCTTCGGACTTATATATGGAAAATAACATATAGAACTTTGCCCCCTCCTTCCGTTTCAAACTAGGAATACTACAGGTTCAATCAAGACGCAAGGAGGAGGCTCTTCGTTGCATCGGAACCAAAGAATTCCTGCTTTACATGGTCTATCACCCATCTCGCTACCACCCCCACGATTTCACCAGTGGATGCATTATTCTTGGATCATAAAGCATGTAATAGTTCATCCTCACTTTGTTTCTGCACTCAAAAAATTATAGGTTATTCCGAATGGTGCAAGATGGCTCGTCGGTGCGATCAACTTACCTTGAAGGTTGTATTCACGGTCTGTCCCGCGATGTTGTATCCATAAAACGGCCTAAATTTTGCCATAAAAACTCCAATGGAGCTCCATGACCCACCAAAACAATCACAAACAAAAGTTTTATGCGTTCGTAACCGACTCGCGGGCTTCGAAAACATTTCGGAGGCAATATCCGGCTTGTAAAATTGAGTTCCGGATGATTTTATGCTTGAAGTATACACTGCCACCCTCTACCACCTTTCTGTGAGCTTACCTATAGACTGATATATGGACAATAACATATAGAACAATGCACCATCCTTCCATTACAAACTAGAAAGTCTACAGGTTCAGTCATGACACAAGAAGGAGGCTCCTCGTTGCATCAAACCCGAGAATTCATATGTTACATGCTCTATCACCCATCCCGCTATCACCCTCACGTTTTCACTAGTGGATGCATTATTATTGGATCATATTACGTAACAGTTCATCCTCACTTTGTTTATGCACTCGAAAAATTATAGGTCATTCCGAATGGTGCAAGATGGCTCGTCGGTGCGAT
Organism: Salvia hispanica; assembly: GCF_029641045.1. Classification (NCBI taxonomy): domain Eukaryota; kingdom Viridiplantae; phylum Streptophyta; class Magnoliopsida; order Lamiales; family Lamiaceae; genus Salvia; species Salvia hispanica. Next base: position 27,364 of record NW_028292657.1, read on the forward strand.
CAACTTACCTTGAAATTTGTATTCACGGTCTGTCCCACGATGTTGTATCCATAAAACAGACACAATATTGCCATAAAAACTCCATTAGAGCTCTATGACCGCCAAAATGATCACATACAAAAGTTGTATGCAGCCGTAACCCACTCGCGGGCTTCGACAACACTTTGGAGGCAATATCCAGCTTGTAAAATTGACTTTCGGACGATTTTATGCTTGAAGTATTCTCTACCACCCTATACCACCCTTCCGTGAGCTCACCTACGGAGTGATGTATGGACAATAAAATATAGAACAATGCACATCCTTACATTACAAACTAGAAAGACTACAGGTTCAGTCACGACACAAGGAGGAGGCTCCTTGTTGCATCGAAACCCAAGAATTCATACTTTACATGATCTATCACCCATCCCGCTACCACCCTCACGTTTTCACCAGCGGATGCATTATTCTTGGATCATAAAGTGCGTAATAGTTCATCCTCACTCTGTTTATGCACTCAAAAATATATAGGTTATTCTAAATTGTGCAAGATGGCTCGTCGGTGCGATCAACTTACCTTGAAAGTTGTATTCACGGTCTGTCCCACAATGTTGTATCTACAAAACAACCACAATATTGCCATAAAAACTCCTTTAGAACTCCCTAACCCGCCAAAACAATCACAACCAAAAGTTGTATGCGCCCGTAACCCACCCGCGGCTTCGACAACATTTTGGAGGCAAGATCCGGCTTGTAAAATTGAGTTCCGGACGTTTTTATGCTTGAAGTATACTCTGCCACCCTCTACCACCCTTCTGTGAGCTCACCTACGGATCGATATATGGACAATAACATATAGAACAATGCACCATCCTTCCATTACAAACTAGAAAGACTACACCTTCAGTCACGGCATCGGAACCCAACAATTCATGCTTTACATTGTCTATCACCCATCCCGCTACCACCCTCGCGTTTTCACCTGCGGATTCATTATTCTTGGATCATAAAGTAAGTAACAGTTCATCCTCACTTTGTTTATGCACGCGAAAAAATATAGGTCATTCTGAATGGTGCGAGATGGCTCGTCGGTGCGATCAACTTACCTTGCAAGTTATATTCACGGTCTGTCCCGCGATGTTGTATCCATAAAACGGCCACAATTTTGCCATAAAACTCCATTGGAGCCCCATGACCCACCAAAACATTCACAACCAGAAGTTGTATGCGCCCGTAACCCACTCGCGGGCTTCGATAACATTTCGGAGGCAAGATCTGCCTTGTAAAATTGAGTTCCGGACGATTTTACGCTTGAAGTATACTCTACCACCCTCTACCACCCTTCCGTGAGCTCAACTACGGAGTGATATATGTACAATAACATATAGAACAATGCACCATCCTTCCATTACAAACTAGAAAGACTACAACTTCATACACGACACAAGGAGGATGCTCTTTGTTGCTTCAGAAGCCAAGAATTATGCTTTACATGGTCTATCACCCATCCCGCTACCTTCCTCAATTTTTCACCAGCAGATTACCGAGGATGAAGCCACCTGGGAGCGAGAGCAAGATCTACTGAAGGACCACCCTCACCTATTTTCTAGCCAACCCGAATCTCGAGGACGAGATTCATCTTAAGGGTGGTAAGTTTGTAACATCCCAAATTTTCAATTTGGAATGTTATACATTAGATCATATTTGCATATCATATTTTATTGCATTTTGGCTTGATCCTAGAAATTCTACGCAACTCAAGGACCCACGGAGAGAGTTGGGGATTTCGTTATTTTCATATTTGAGTTTTCTCAAATTTAGAAAATAGGATCATTTGATTCTAATTATTTTATCTTCAAATATTTCAATTATAAAGATAAGAGAGAGGGAATAAAATGACTTTCCCAAAATAAAGAAATGTTGAGGATTTAATAATAAAATCAAATAAGATTTTATTTCAGAGTTTTATCGCTATTTTATTTGAATTAGGAAAAAATGTGCGTTTTTCAAAATTGCATTTAGGCCCCAAATAAATGTTCGTCTTGTCCGGCTCGATTTTAGAGGACGGGCAAATTTATTTCAGAATTTTTGGAGTCAGTTTAGTATTTCTTTTATTCGTTTTTCTGCGTGTAATTATATAAGAAAAAATGCGAACCGACCTCGGGCCGTATTCGGCCAGGACTCCTCTCGCCAGCCCCCTTTAAATTGCGCCCCCGAGCCCACCCCAGCCCACGCGCACCCCAAACCCTAGCCCTGCCACCGCCCCGCCGCCGCGGCTGCCGTCCGCCGACCGCCGCCACCCCCGGACCCCGCCGCCGTTGCCGCCGACCGCCGCCGCCCTCGCCGGTGTCCGCCGCCGCCAGAGGTAGTCGCCGGATCCGCCGCCGGTTTTCGCCGATTACCCACCCATTTTTAAAAAAAATGCGGTTGTTTTTTATTATTAGACCGGTTTTTTTCGGTTTAGTTTATTTAGCAGACGTTCGTCTGTACGTTCGTTTTAACGAACGGTTTTCGTCGTTTAGCCGCAGACAGCAAACGTTCTTTCGTTAGCCTGTTCATCCGTTTTTCTTTTTCCCGATTTTTCCACGATTATTTCTGACCGCGATTTCTGATCCGATTTTCATTCTAGTATAACCTTTCGCTCGTTTGTCGGAATCAGACGATTCAAGCGCCTAGAGTTTCTTCTCGAAACCCTATTTCCGTTTAACCAACTCAAACAAGTTTTTGCTATTGCAAAATTTGACTTAGGTTCAGATTACTAAAACGAAGCCTATTTCTTTTGCCTTTGAGTTTCATTGCTTCGTTTGATTTGATTATTTTTGCAAACCGGAGTTCTTAAGTTGAAATTTCTGGTTAGATCTTTTATTTGAGTTGTACATGTGCATTAGATGAGTGCTTATTGTATGCTTGTTTGTTTGCGATAGAGTACCCAGAGTGCGCCGCTTGCTACTTCGAATCTCTAGGTTTCACGGATCATCAGCAAGGCAAGTAACACTTTGATCATACCTCTTTACTACCAAGTTTTATTGCATTAGATCAATCCTCAAACAATTGCATGATTAGGATCGGATTAATATGTGGGTTTTGGGAAGTAGATGAGGTAGAACCTATTACCTGCTTTATTATCAAACGTTTGGGAGTTACTTCTATGTTTGCTTATATTGCCATGCTATGCTACTAGATGTGGATTGGGTGAGTGTATCCATGACAGATGTGAGATTGTAAATTAATGGTTTATTTAAGGTGGCAACTTAAATTCACATCTGGGTGGATTGAGGCACCTGGGGAACCCAGTGTTGCCTGTATTTTTGGAAATCCCAGGGTACCATGTGATTCTCCTATGGACCGCCACCCAGGCTCAAAGGGATCATGAGATTATTCATGCTAGAAACTTCCGTGTGCAGCCGCAAGCTACTATGGGCTCTAGCATAGTTGATTAAGTTGTGTGAGCTTTTGAAGAGGTAGACTAGCAGATGTAGGGGATGTAGGTTGGTACTGTCTACCCGGAGTAGAGAGTTAATGCTTCTGAAAGACTGTGTCTCGGTCATCCGTTTCTCAAACACCATGTAGTGCGAGAAATCAAGCGGAGGAGATCGAGTCTTGCGGGAAAAAGTGTGCAAACCTCTGCAGAGTGTATAAACTAATCATGGTTAGCCGTGTCCGCGGTTATGGAGGACGCTTTGAGTATCTAGTACCTGGATTATCATGTGAATCTCATCATGTTAGTTAATTTAATTCTACTGGGTTAATGATGATGCTTAATTGGGATTGAGTTGGAGGAACCTTCTCAATGGTTAACAACCACCATGATAGTTAAATAAAATTTATTCCTTTGAAGTAGGGAAAAATTGGCTTTATGCAAAACTGTAACCATAGAGCTTACCACCAGCCATATATGCATGTAGTGATAGCATTATTCTGTTCATTACTCTCTATGTGTTACATTGCCAGCATATTCCATGTGCTGAGCCATTTTCGGGCTACAACATTCATGTTGCAGACTTTTCAGATGACGAGTAAGGTGCCTTAGGTCGTGATCTTATACTCAGTGATGCCGTTGGAGTTGATGGACTCGCTTATCTTCCAAGCCTTCCGCTGTTATCGTTATAAGATGGCCTTAAGCCATATTTATTGTAATAGTTCTCTTCTGAGACATTCGATGTAATAAGTGTGTGATTGCTACTCTGTTATAAATCCTTCAAGTATTGTGCGTGTCAGCATTACCGATCCAGGGATGACACTGATGCACATAGATCAGACTGTTTGAGGTCTGGTCGCTACATTTGAGTTCTAGGCAAACCAAGTACAAAATCCATGCTAATGTCTTCCCAAGGATGATAAGGAATAGGAAGAGGCATGTAAAGACCATGGGATTGAGCTTTAGACTTAGCTTTGCGACATGTAGAGCATCGGTTGGTGAAGCGTGAGACGTCATGAAACATCTTGGGCCAAAAGTAGTTCTTGGAGAGCATGGCGAATGTCTTGTCACGAACAAAGTGTCCCATGAGTCTGCCTCCATGAGCCTCTTGCAAAAGGAGCAAACGAAGAGAAGACTTGGGAATGCAAAGTTTGTTAGCTCTCATAAGAAAATCTTCTTTGATGTAATATTGTTCCCAAGATGTATGCGTCAAACACTTAGCATAAGGAGTAGCAAAAGATGAATCATTAGCATACAAGTCTTTTATGTGCTCAAAGCCAATAACATTCAACTCAAGTTTCGTGACAAGTGTGCATATGCGTGAAAGTGCATGCGCAACTACATTTTCCTTACCCTTAATGTACTTGATCACATAGGGGAAAGATTCAATAAATTCACTCCATTTGGCATGACGCTTGTTCAACTTAGTTTGACCTTTTAGGTACTTAAGCGTTTCATGATCGGTATGGATGACAAACTCATGAGGTCTAAGATAATGTTCCCAAACATGTAGCACACGCACTAAAGCATACAATTCTTTGTCATAGATGGGATAGTTAAGTTGAGCACCGGATAGTTTTTCACTAAAATATGCAATGGCTCGTTTTTCTTGCATCAAAACTCCATTAATTCCGGTACCACTTGCATCACAGTGAACCTCAAAAATTTTGTCAAAGTTGGGCAAAGAAAGAATCGAAGCATGAGTAAGCAAAGACTTAAGCTCATCAAAAGCGGTAGATTGCAAAGATCCCCAAACAAAGGAGCATTCTTCTTACTCAAGGCATGCAAAGGAGCGGCAATAGTGCTAAAGTATTTCAGGAAGCGACGATAAAAACCCGCAAGGCCAAGAAAGCTACGCACTTGTTGCAAATTGGTGGGTTGGGGCCAAGTTTTAATTGCTTCTATTTTATATTCGTCAACATGGACACCCTTGGAAGAGACAATGAAACCCAAGAAAACAAGTTTGTCAACACCAAACATGCACTGTTTCATGTTGGCATAAAGACGGTCCTTGCGAAGCGTTTGCAAAACAGCCCTAACATGCTTTAGATGCTCTTTCATGGATTTGCTAAACACAAGAATATCATCAAAGTAAACCACAACAAACACTCCAATATAAGGTTGAAGCACAAAATGCATAAGACGCATGAAAGTACCGGGAGCTTCCGATAAACCCATAGGCATAACCAACCACTCGTACAAGCCAAATTTGGTTTTGAAAGCGGTTTTTCATTCATCACCTTCTTGTATGCGGATTTGATAATAGCCACTTTTAGATCAATTTTTGAGAAAAAGGCGGCACCGCTAAGTTCATCAAGCATATCATCTAGGCAAGGAATGGGATGCCTATAGCGAACGGTGATAGAATTAATGGGTCTACAATCGGAACACATGCGATAACTTCCATCTTGCTTAGGAACAAGTATAACGGGAACGGCACAAGGGCTTAGGCTTTCACGTACATGACTGTTGTCGATTAGTTGTTGTACTTGCCGTTGGATCTCCTTAGTTTCTTCGGGGTTGACACGGTATGGAGCTTTGTTTGGTAGGGGTGCTCCGGGGATGAGGTCGATTCAATGCTCAATGCCTCGTAGAGGAGGTAGACCCGGAGGTAGCTCATCGGGGAAAACATCTTGGAATTCCTGCAAAAGAGATTGAAACACTAAAGGTAGCTCGTGAGAGATGTTAGTTTTTGGATCCCAATCCTTGCACACAAGGACAAAGTGCATAACACTCGATGGGTTCTCACACACTTCTCTCATCTCACTTTTGGTGGCAAATAGGACTAGGTTTTTCTCTCTAGGCGAAGAGGCACTCAAGTTTGGCTTGTGGCTCTCACTCACTTTTTGGTGGATCACTTTCTCACTCTTCTCTCCTCGATGGGTGGCTTGCTTGTCGGCTATCACTTGACTAGGAGACATAGGTCGTACCACATACTCCTTCCCTTTCATCTTGAAGCTATAGTGATTGGTACGCCCGTTGTGGATGACACCACGGTCGAATTGCCATGGTCGACCAAGAAGGAGGTGGCAAATGGACATCGGGACGACATCACACTCCAAACTGTCCTCATATGCACCAATTTTGAAGGAGACTTGGAACGTATGCTCAACTCGTATAGTGCCGGAGTCACTTAGCCATTGAACCTTGTATGGGTGCGGGTGCTTCATCTTGACCAATTGAAGCTTGGAGCATAGTTCTTCACTTGCCAAGTTGTGGCAACTACCTCCATCGATGATGACCTTGACGGACCTTCCATTGATGCTGGCCTTTGTGTGGAAGATGTGGCATCTTTGGTCTTCTTCTTGTTGATGCTGAAGAGTCAAGACTTTGGAGACAACGAGAGCGGGGCTCGAATCCTCATCACAAAAGACTTGATCATCTTCATCCTTGTTCACGCGTCGGTGCATTGCCACTTCCTCAAGGGCTTCCATCTCCTCGTCACTCATGGAGTCATAGGTTCCATCATCGTTGAGGATCATGGTGCGCTTGTTTGTGCATTCATAGGACTTGTGGCCTCGGCCGCCGCAAGTGAAACACTTGAAGGAGCTTGTCTTGACGTTCTCATCGGTCGGAGTAGATGAAGAAGCACGCGGCTTGAAGTTGCTTGTAGTAGGAGGAAGATGACTTGAGCTTGTCGAAGTTTTCTTGTAACTTGACTTGTTGTCATTGCTTGTAGATGGCTTGGTTGAGGTAGAAGTTGGAGGAGTCATTGAAGCTTGGTTGTTGGAGAAGCCGTAGTTCTTGGATGAGACTTGGCGTACTTGAAGTCATCTTGCACTTGGCGTTCCGCCTTGGTAGCTTGATGCACGAGCTCAATGAGGTTGGAGTAGGGTTGGAAGTCGGCAATCTTCTTGATGGGATGATTGAGTCCATTCAAGCAACGTGCCATAGTTTGCTCATCATCTTCCATGACATTGGCTCGAATCATGGCTATCTCCATTTCCTTGTAGTATTCTTCAACACTCTTTGTTCCTTGCTTGAGGAGTTGGAGCTTCTTGAAGAGATCGTGGTTGTAGTAGGTTGGCACAAAACGTGCTCGCATGACATCCTTCATTTGAGCCCAAGTGGTGATTGGAGGTTCACCTCTTGCTTCTCGACGCTCAAGGACTTGTTCCCACCATATGAGCACATAGTCTTGGAACTCAAGTGATGCCATAGCGATCTTCTTCTCTTCCTCATAGTTGTGCAACCGAAAGATCTTGTCAACCTTCAATTCCCATGATAGGTACTCTTCGGGATCATTGCTTCCATTGAACTTGGGCATGGTGAATTTTAGCTTGCCGTAGCATTGCTCTTCATTGTGTTGTTGGCGATGGTGATGATGACGCCCTTGACATGGAGGATAATCATCCTCATGTTGCTCTTGGCGTGGACGAAGTCCATGATCAACTTGCTCTTGTTGAACTTGAGGTTGTGGAGGAGCTTGACGAGCTTGTGGAGGAGCTTGAGGAACTTGATGTTGCACTCCCGGTTGGTAGTTCCGCTCTTGGATTTCTTCTCAAAGTGCTTCGTCTTGATTGCGCCGATTTCGATTGCGGTTGGCAATGGCTGGACTTGATTCTTGAAGGGCACGTTGCGCCTCAAGAGCTTGTGCTTCACGTTGTTGTTGTTGAAGATGTTGAGCCTCGGCATCTTGTTCCTCTTGGTGTAGACGCGCTCGTTCTTCCTCTTGGCAACGTTGACATTGTCGTTCTTGAGCTTGAGCAAACGCAACTTGATGTGGTGAAGGACGAAGTTCTTGCTCGTTGACTTGCTCTTGTGAATGCTTGTCATGTAGTGGATTGTGAGATGCATGACGGTCTTGACACGCGGCTCGTCGAAGAGTGTTTGATGTTGGTGTACTTGAGCCGGAGAAGGTGTCGTCAGAGTGTCGACTTGAGCGGCTTCGTCTTGAGTATGAAGAAGTAGAAGGAGGACGGTTCACCAACAAGGCGCGGATCTCGTCCATCCTTGCATCATTCTCTTGCTTGTGAGTGTCGAGCTTGTTGTTGAAGTAGTCCTAGGTACGTTGCTCGGAGAGTCGCAAGTCGGTGGCGAGGTTGTCAATGCGGTCGGTCATAGCTTGTTGCTCTTGACGCAACACTCATTGTGCACCGAAGAGGTGGCTCTTAGTGACGAATGATGACATGTCGTCGTCTTGCTCGATGAAGAGTGGGTTGGTAGAAGTACTTGCCCTATCCATCATTCCAAGCAAAATGTGAGTTGGAGAAGGAGAAGAACTTATACCAAATGTACCTTGACCGATGTTGACGATGAATCAAGTTCACTCAAATGCGGACAATGAAATAGCACTATTGGTACCAATTCTTGTCGGTTCTCACACCTACACAAGTAAAAGCTTATGGTGGAGCTTGGTTAGGATGGAGGCACAACATTTGATGCAATTGTTAGTTTGACTCAAAGATGTTGAAAAAGATTCGCAAATTCGCAAATGGAACAAGTAGACCAAGCAAGTAGTGTTACATGGAAACACACACGCAAATAGATAAGTGGGATTGTGCAAACCAAAAATGAGCCAAAATGTGGAATCCACGAAAATGCTCTTGTTTCACAATACAAGAGAGACGCTAGCACGATTGCACAATAGGCGGATACGGAACTTGTGCACAACCTACTAGGCAAAAATGCAACGATCTCTATCCCAAGTATGCTATATGTATGGTATTTCGGTGATATGATCCAAGATGATCGGATATGACAATCTTAATGTAGAATGATGCTATGGTTCTTGCTTATAAGCTCTTTGCTTATCTTTCTCTTTTGCTTAAAAGCTTTGTTGGCTCTTTCACTTTTGAGCTCTTTTCTCATGCAAAACTTCACGAACCAAGATAGCAATTGTGTATGCAATGACAACTTTGTCACACAAGAGAGGATACCAAGATATGCACCACTATGGTATGGTATGTATGCTATGGAGTATGATCACTAATGTGCACAAGTCACGTTGCCGACAATACTCAATGGCTAGTCTCCATGGGTAAGCAACGCAAAAGTAAGGCCATGTGGTTATCAATGCAATTGCAAGGTATGACAAAGATGTCGATGAAGTTACCGTCCTTGGCGATGATGAGTCCTTGTCGAAGATGAGCGGTGGTGATGGTGACGTCGAACCGTACCTATATAGCCGAAACACAATAGGACACGGGAACCACAACCCAAAATCTCAAAGAACAAAACGTGTCAAAATCGTCATAGGAGGTAACAGTGAGCGGTGGTAGTGTTTGCTGAAAGTGGTGGTGGTATGCAGAAATATGCGTGGGCACTGGGGTAAAAATTTGGCGAAACTAGGCGGAAAAGGGGGGTGCGCGAACGGAGTTGTAGCTGCCAGGGGTGGAGCGGTAGTGCCACTTGGGAGGGCGGTAGTACCGCTTGTGACGCTCAGCGGTAGTACCGCTTGGGGGCGGTAGTACCGCTCGTGTCGGAAAAAAATCGCAAATCAAAAATCGGGGCGATTTTGGGGCGGAAAAGGATGATTTCAGGGGCAAAATTGGATGGATTTCACGGATGGAAAGAGGTGAAACTTGGGGAGATGCTAGATCCACTCGAAACTAAGCAAATCCACGGATCAAAATCAACAAAACGTCATCAAAACCAACAAATCACAAAAAAATTGGCGGCTATTTTTGGTGGGGATTTTTGAATTTAGGAAGAAAACAACAAAATCAAGCTAGAAAACACGGGGTAGGGGCTCCAAAAATGTGATCAACGTGGCTCATGATACCAAGATGATGTAGGGCGGAACCCTATGGGGTCGATCTTTCACGTTTGGAGAGGATCCTACGGGGAACACGAAGAACGTGCGGAAGAACACGAGGGAAAACACGAGGGGAAAACAAAAGAAACACTCAACCGACACGAATTTGATCACACAAGTGCTAGATCATCGAGGCACAAAGTAACACGAGATCCAAAGTCAACACGGGACGATACAAGAGTAACCGTTCTTCTCAGTGAGGAGGTCTTGATTGTCTTCTCTGGATGGAGGCCTTGAATCCGGATGGATCTTCTCCGAAGAGGTGCGGTCCCTCACGTGGAGTAGATCCGGTACGGATGAGCAATGCTCTATCTCAAATGAGCTAAACCAATGCTAACCCTAGAAAGGACGAGGGGAAGGTCTATTTATAGTCTAAGCCTTCGAAGGGGTAAGAGAGGGGCGAAACGAGTACATGGGCCTCGGCCCGAATACGCTGCACGCAGGCAGGGCGGTAGTACCGGACCCTCGGGCGGTAGTTCTGCTTGTAGAGCTTCAGCGGTAGTACCGCTTTGATGGGGCGGTAGTACCGCTCTGGAGCCGATTGATCACAGGAGTTTGTCAGGTTCGGCGGAAGAAGGGCGGATGTAGGGCGGTAGTGCCGCTTGGCTGGGGTCAGCGGCAGTACCGCTTGACGTGGGCGGTAGTACCGCCAGTTCCAGGCTGGGCAGCTTCTCCTCTTGCTCTTGATGTCCATCTTGTACCGTAGCTTCTTCTAGGTTGGTTCCTTGGTACCTAAGCACACAAAGGATTTCCGTTTGAGGTAGTCGCCATGTCTCAAGTGGGTCAAAGGGAAGTTCAACAAAGAGAGAGTTAACCTCGTCGCCATGTCTCAAGTGGGTCAAAGGGAAGTTCAACAAAGAGAGAGTTAACCTCGAATTGAATGGCACGTGCTCGAGCTCTTGTCATGGGTCCACTTGGAGCTTGTGTAGTTGAAGTAGTGTCCATGGGGATGATCGTAGGATGCTTCGCATCACGCGCCCTGGTGCCTTGTGGCCCCCTCGTGTGCCCTCCCGACTCCGTTTTCTTCTAGAATACTTGTTTTGCAAGATAAAAATTCTTTATATATACTCCCGGATGTTTTGATCATCGTATCGCAAGATTCTCCTCTATTCTTTTTTTGTGATATTTTTCTGACAGATCTATATCATCATGGCTCTACCAAGTTTGTCCAAGGATAAGTTCTATGAGAAGGTCATCAACCCCTACCTACCAGAGTTGATGAAACACCCTCAAGCCATTGTGATGCACGAGGGGGTGTTTCACATCCGGGACGTTCAAGGGCCCAAGAATATCGGAAGCGTGGAGGCCAGGCTTGAAGCAGTGGAGCAGGGGATCTTCAAGTGCCAAGGGATGGTGGAGTGTGGACTTAATGCCAACCACTCCATGATCATGGAATTTACCTGTGAGCACAAGGTGGACATCAAGGAGATTTGAGACACCATCTTCAAGCTCAGTGGTCGAATTGACTATCTTAAGGCCCAAGTCTATGATCTCCAAAATCAAAATTTTGAGTACGAAGCCAAATTTAAAGGTATGACTCTTGTTGCAAGTTTCAGTACCCCGGAGACTTGTTCATCCTTTTATGATGGAGAATCTATGCCCTGGAAGACGAAGGACAAGCCCACCACATCACCACCACCAACACCGAAGTAAGAAATCTGAGTACACGGGTATGGGCACCACCCTAAGCTTGTGCCAAGCTTGAGGGAGGTGCCTCGGTATTGTATCACCATCACTTTTATTATCTTTACCTATCTTTTAGTAATGAGTTTACATAAAGAAAAGTATACTTGATAGTTTTGTTGGAAGTTAACAAACATGGTATTGGTCAATGATGCAATTCATGAAAGATTAATAAGGGAAAGAAAAGATTCACATATAAATATACTATCTTGGAAATCATTTATGACTGTGATCCCCCATTAAATATCTTATGTCAATTAGTTGACGTCGGACAAGGAAGACAACGCAATGAGTTATGTATTCTTTTATTCACATAGCAGTTATATTGTCATGGATCCTCCAACATGTGGTGCTTGCTAAATATATTTGCTAGCCAAAAATCCGCACCAAGTAGAGGTACTACTAGTGCATCAAAAACACTTAGACCCAGTTTTGTGCTATGAGGGTGAGGGAGTCCTGGACTAGGGGGTGTTCGGATAGCCGAACTATCATCATCGACCGGACTCCAAGACTATGAAGATACAAGATTGAAGACTTCGTCCCGTGTCCGGATGGGACTTTCCTTGGCGTGGAAGGCAAGCTTGGCGATACGGATATGTAGATCTCCTACCATTGTAACTGACTCTGTGTAACCCTAGCCCTCTCCAGTGTCTATACAAACCGGATGGTTTTAGTCCATAGGACGGACAACAATCATACCACAGGCTAGCTTCTAGGGTTTAGCCTCTTTGATCTCGTGGTAGATCTACTCTTGTAATACCCACATCATCAATATCAATCAAGCAGGACGTAGGGTTTTACCTCCATCAAGAGGGCCCGAACCTGGGTAAAACATCGTGTCCCTTGTCTCCTGTTACCATCCGCCTAGACGCACAGTTCGGGACCCCCTACCCGACATCCGCCGGTTTTGACACCGACATTGGTGCTTTCATTGAGAGTTCCTCTGTGTCGTCACTGATAGGCTCGATGGCTTCTTCGATCATCAACAACGACGCAGTCCAGGGTGAGACTTTTCTCCCCGGACAGATCTTCGTATTCGGCGGCTTTGCACTGCAGGCCAATTCGCTTGGCCATCTGGAGCAGATCGAAAGCTACGCCCCTGGCCGTCAGGTCAGATTTGGAAGTTTGAACTTCACGGCTGACATCCGCAGAGACTTGATCTTCGATGGATTCGAGCCACAGCCGAGCGCGCTGCACTGTCACGATGGGCATGATTTAGCTCTGCAGCCGGATAGTGCCCTGGACGCCTCACACGAGCCCGCTCCGACCCTCGATTCGGAGCCGGCTGTGCAGATCGAGGACGGGTGGCTAGACACCGCCTCGGGGGCTGCAACCTCTACGGCGATGGAGCTGAATACTGGCCTTGTCCCTTGTGAAGCTCGTGACTCCGAGGTGCCGGACTCCTCGCCGGAATCCGCACCTCCCGCGACCCCTCCAATCGAATCCGATTGGGCGTCGATCATGGAGTTCACCGCTGCGGACATCTTTCAACACGCACCATTCAGCGACATCTTGAGTTCACTAAAGTATCTCTCGTTATCAGGAGAGCCCTGGCCGGACTGCGGTCAGGACGGTTGGGATGCGGACGACGAAGAAATTCAAAGCCCACCCACCACCCACTTAGTAGCCACTGTCGACGATCTAACCGACATGCTAGACTTCGACTCCGAAGACATCGACGGTATGGACGACGATGCCGGAGACGACCAAGAACCAGCGCCTACTGGGCACTAGAAAGCCACCTCATCATATGACATATACATGGTGGATATCCCAAAGGATGGGAATGGCGAAGAAACAGCGGAGGATGACCCCTCCAAGAAACAGCCCAAGCGTCAACGTCAGCGGCGCCGCTCTAAATCCCGCCACAGCAAGAATGGAGATTCCGGCACCGGAGATAATAATACCCCAGATAGTGCCGAAGACAACCCCCTCCAGCAAGATTCAGCACAGGAGGACGGAGAAGCCAGCCCTCATGAGAGAGAGGCAGACGAAGAGGTAGAGGATGATAATTACATGCCTCCCTCCGGAGACGAGGCAAGCCTCGACGACGACGAATTTGTCGTGCCTGAGGATCCCGTCGAACAAGAGCGTTTTAAACACAGGCTTATGGCCACGGCAAACAGCCTCAAGAAAAAGCAGCAATAGCTTAGAGCTGATCAAGATCTGCTAGCCGACAGATGGAATGAAGTCCTTGCGGCCGAAGAGCATGAGCTCGAACGCCCCTCCAAAAGCTACCCCAAACACAAGCTGCTCCCCGGATTAGAGGAGGAGGCATATAAACCTGCATCACCAGCGCACAATACGGCTGACCGACCACCCCGTGGCCGCGACAGAGAGGCCTCTAGGCCCTCCACTAGAACCGTACCCCGGCATCGCTGGAAAAGCACAAGGCCACAGGGGAACGCTCTGGACTTGCGAGATATATTGGAGGATAAGGCAAGACAATCAAGATCGATCTACGGATCGTGTGGGCACCCCATGATACGTGACGACAACCATCACGCCGGACACAGCAAGTCCGGCCGGGCCGAACACAGTAGACAAAGCTCTTTTGAGCTTCGTCGTGATATAGCCCAATATAGAGGCGCCGCACACCCACTATGCTTCACAGATGAAGTAATGGATCATCAAATCCCTGAAGGGTTTAAACCCGTGAATATTGAATCTTATGATGGCACAACAGACCCCGCGGTTTGGATCGAAGACTATCTCCTTCATATCCACATGGCCCGCGATGATGATCTTCACGCCATCAAATACCTCCCACTCAAGCTTAAAGGACCAGCTCGGCATTGGCTCAACAGCTTGCTAGCAGAATCAATTGGGTGTTGGGAGGACCTGGAAGCCGCATTCCTTGATAACTTCCAGGGCACGTATGTGTGACCACCAGACGCTGACGACCTAAGCCATATAATTCAGCAGCCAGATGAATCGGCCAGACAATTCTGGACACGGTTCTTAACTAAGAAAAATCAAATCGTCGACTGTCCGGATGCGGAGGCCCTCGCGGCCTTCAAACATAACATCCGCGACGAGTGGCTTGCCCGGCACCTGGGACAGGAAAAGCCGAAATCCATGGCAGCCCTCACATCACTCATGACCCGCTTCTGCGCGGGAGAGGACAGCTGGCTAGCCCGTAGCAACAACCTCAGCAAAAATTCTGGCAGTCCAGATATCAAGGACCGCAATGGTAGGTCGCGTCGCAACAAGAACAAACGCTGCATTAACGGCGACAATAATGAGGATACGGCAGTCAATGCCGGATTCAGAGGCTCTAAACCCGGTCAGCGGAAAAAGCCATTCAAAAGAACTACTCTGGGTCCGTCCAATTTGGACCGAATACTCGATCGCTCGTGCTAGATACACGGCACCCCCGAAAAGCCAGCTAACCACACCAACAGGGACTGTTGGGTATTCAAGCAGGCAGGCAAGCTAATTACTAAAAACAATGACAAGTGGCTGCATAGCGATGACGAGGAAGAGACCCGACCGCCGAACAATAGAGGACAGAAGGGTTTCCCCCCACAAGTGCAGATGGTGAACATGATATAGCAACCCACATACCCAAAAGGGAGCGGAAGCGTGCACTCAGGGATGTATACGCGATGGAGCCAGTCGCCCCGAAGTTCAACCCATGGTCCTCCTGCCCGATCACTTTTGATCGAAGGGACCACTCCACCAGCATCCGCCACGGCGGATTCGCCGCATTGGTTTTAGACACAATCGTCGATGGATTTCACCTCACCAGAGTCCTGATGGACGGCGGCAACAGCCTGAACCTGCTTTATCAGGTTACAGTGCGCAAAATGGGCATAGACCCCTCAAGGATTAAACCCACAAAGACGACCTTCAAAGGCGTCATACCAGGTGTAGAGGCCAATTGTACAGGCTCAGTTACACTGGAAGTGGTCTTCGGATCCCTGGATAACTTCCGAAGCGAGGAGTTAATCTTCGACATAGTTCCGTTCCGCAACGGCTATCATGCTCTGCTCGGACGTACCGCGTTTGCAAAGTTCAACGCGGTGCCGCACTACGCATACCTCAAGCTCAAGATGCCAGGCCCTCGAGGAGTCATCACGGTCAACGGAAACACTGAACGCTCTCTCCGAACGGAGGAACATACAGCGGCTCTCGCGGCAGAAGTACAGTGCAGCCTCTTAAGGCAATTCTCGAGTCCGGCCATTAAGCGACCGGACACGGCTAAACGCGCCCAGAGTAACCTACAACAAGACCACCTGGCACGTTCCGAGCACGCGTAGCAATGCGGCCCCAACCCCAGCCCCTGCAAAATTGCAAGACTGGTCCTTCGCGTACATCATTACGCTCTGGAGATACCATGGGCATAGGGGGAGGGGCACGACCACGATAGGCCCAGAATGCGACTTAACCACACCAGGGGCTCTCAAGTGTGTCATTCTTTTTTTTCTCTTTTTCTTTTTTTTACCCATAGGACTCCGTTCATCAGAGGCCCTGTCCGGCAGTAGACCTGCCGAACTCACGATGCAACAGCCAGGGAAGGAGAAAGGCTATGACGAATATCCAGGTGGTCTCCATTACGAGCATTAAATCTGTTTTATACACCATTCCACAGCCTACCCCTGGAGGGGGACATGTTTAATAGTCCCATCCCTTGCTTACCGCACTATTTGTATCATTCTGCATTCACGGCAGTATTTCTTGAATAAACAATGCATCACCTTTTTGCTTATAATTGCATTTCTTTCTTATACATATGTTCATTTATGACATGTTGCATCCGTACACTTTGGTACGGCTAAATACACCAGGGGCTTATGTTTCCCGCATCATGGTGTGATAAGTCCGAACACTTTCACAAGTGCGGCACCCCGAACTTATAACATTATATGCATCGGCTCCGAATCATGTCTTGGGTCAATAGTTGGGTTTGCCCGGCTCCCATGTTTTGGTACCTTACGTTCCGTTGTATCAGCTAAGGTAGCACTGGGAGAACCACTGCGATTGCGCCCCAGTTGAGCTGAGCGAGCGCCTCAGTGGAGAAAGCTAAAACTGACCGTCATGATGAGGCGAGAGCCGGTCGCTGTTCGAGAGGTTTTTTTCGAGTCCCTAAAGACTTATGCCGCTTAGAGCGAGGGACCGGCTTTGTCCGGCCCAGGCGTGGATAGCGCCCCAAATTCGGCCTTCCGAACACTAGGGGCTTCGCCGAAATTTAAAATTATAGAATTCTATGGCTAAGTGAGAGTGTTCAAGCATTATAAGTCTGAATGCCTCGTTCGTTGTGTTGAGCGCCTCCCTAGATGGACCCAAAAATGGGAACAAGAGTGCTCAAATTTATCCCGAACACCCCAGCACTCGTGGCATGGGGGCTGAAGCCGACGACTTGCCATCTCTTAGATTTGATAAACGGCCGCACAGAAGGTAATATTTTAAATTAACAAGCGTTGCTTAGCACATATGAACAAAGTTTTCAGCGCACAGGATAACAAAATGCGAGTCTACTCAAATATTACATCTTTGGAGCACTCACCCACAATAATGCGGGCACCCTTCAGGACACTCTTATAATACATCTCGGGCGTGTGATACTCCTTGCCCGGCGGCGGCGCGTCCGTCACAAGCTTCTCAGCATCCATCTTGCCCCATTGCACCTTTGCGCGGGCAAGGGCCCGACGGGCACCTTCAATACAGGCGGAGTGCTTGATGACTTCAACCCATGGACACGCATCCACCAGCCGCCGCACCAGGCCGAAGTAGCTCCCAGGCATGGCCTCCCTGGGCCACAGCCGAACTATGAGGCCCTTCATGGCCTATTCGGCCACCTTGTGGAGCTCGACCAGCTGCTTCAGCTGGTCGCTAAGGGGGCACCGGATGTCCGGCCTCAGCATACTGAGACTAGAAGACCTTCTCCGTCGAGCTCCCCTCCTCGGCCCTATAGAAAGCGGCAGCATCGGACACGCTGCGGGGCAGATCTGTGAACGCTCCTGGAGAGCTCCGAATTCGGGTAAGTGATAGGTAATTCACACTCACATGCTTGCTTTGCATGAAAAATGCCTTACCCGCCGCTATTTTCTTCAACGCCTCGATTTCCTGGAGGGCCTTGTAGGCTTCGGCCTTAGCGGCTTTGGCACTCTCAAGAGCCGATGCAAGCTCGGACTCTCGAGTCTTCGAGTCGCACTCCAAACTCACATGTTTTTCCACGAGAGCTTGGAGCTCTTGCTGTACCTCCGCCACCCATGCCTCCTGCTTCTCTCGCTCGGTGTGCTCCACGGCCGCATTACGTTCGGCTACAGACACCGCCTCCTTCAGGGTCGCCACCTCGTTTGTGGCCCCTGCAATATCCATGTTATCCTTGTCATTCTTCTTGCAACCAAATCCTTTTCTGTAAGGTACAATTTTAATAAGGTGTTACTCACCTTCCTTGTCCTCGAGCTGCTTCTTGGCATGGCCGAGCTCGTTCTCGGACCGCTCGAGGCTTCTCTTCAAAGTATTGACCTCCACAGTCAGTGCGGCAGAGGTCAGCAGCACAGCCTGCAACCCCATATTGACATATTTTTTATGACTCCTGCATATATCTTTTTAGATCCTCAGTCCGGCTTTTCTTTCCGAACACCGAACCGAGCATCAGGGGCTACTGTCTATGCGGTACTATTTTACATATATCAAAACTCTTACCTCAAAGCCTGTTAGAAGGCTGCTGCAGGCTTCGGTCAGCCCGCTCTTGGCAAGCTGAACCTTCTGAATCACCGCACTCATGACGGTGCGGTGTTCCTCTTCGATGGAAGCGTCGTTGAGCGCCTTCAGCAAGCTATCCGGCGCCTCCGGTTGGACAGAGTCCGCCGGCGTCATGGTCTTGCCCTTCTTACGAAGGGGCCGCCCGCCGGACTCCAGAACCACTACAGGTTCCGGTGCAGAGTCCAGTGCAATGTCCGGGAGGTTGCCCTGCGGCACCTTTGGGGCCTCCTCCTCCTGGCGGGTCCCCTCCTGGGATCCCACCTCGGCATCGTCCGCATCACGGGGGGTGGAGGTGGTCGGAAGGGAATCCATATCCAACGCACCCAAGGACCCGCTCGACGAAGCGGGAAGATCATCCCTGGGCGGACTGCAGGGTTGTATGCGGCATTAGAAAGACACCATGTGGCGAAAAGAAAAATCATGAAGTTATTCGGGAGTCTGGATACTTACGATCTC
Source organism: Salvia hispanica (assembly GCF_029641045.1). Taxonomy (NCBI): domain Eukaryota; kingdom Viridiplantae; phylum Streptophyta; class Magnoliopsida; order Lamiales; family Lamiaceae; genus Salvia; species Salvia hispanica. The sequence goes on from NW_028292657.1 coordinate 46,374, forward strand.
GCCAGGGGCTTGGTCCTTGAAGGCCAGTCCTCGTCGTCATCGCTGGCGTTGGCAGAGCAGTCCAGGAGAAGAGTCCTTCCCTTCTTGGACCCTTCGGCCTCCCTCGTTGGGGAGGCCTTCCTTTTCTTCCCTCCCCCAGCTGGGGGAGAGGCCTCTTTCTTCTCCTCCTCGCCTTCGTGGGAGGAGTCCGCCTCGGAGTCATCGGACGATGAGTCCGATGACACCTGAAAATGGGAACTCTTTCGAGTGCCCGTGGCCTTCTTCTTGGCCTTCTTCTCCGGCACCACGTGGGGTGCCGGAACCAGCAGCCCCGTTAAGCGGGCGTCCGCTGGGTCTTCTGGCAAAGGGGCCGGACAGTTAGTCCGCTCGGCCTTCTTCAGCCAGTCCTGTCAAAGGAGAGGGAGTTTAGATCCCGCATAAAGTCAAACTACGGAAAACAAGTGTCCCGTAAAGGATAAAATCGCTTACCTCGCTAGCCGGACGCTGCGAGCTGAATCCGCGATCTTCGGTAGCGGATGCGGGAGCCTCGGCGCCCTTAAACAGCACCCTCCAGGCCTCTTCATACATAGTGTCGAAGAGTCTGCTCAAAGTCTGGTGCTGCGCCGAATCGAACTCCCACATATTGAAGTCCCGTTGTTGGCACGGGAGAATCCGGCGGATGAGCATGACCTGGACTGCGTTGACAAGCTTGAGCTTATTGTTCACTAGCTTTTGGATGCAGGCTTGGAGTCCGGTCAGCTCCTCCGAATCACCCCATGCCAGGCCACTCTCTTTCCAAGAGGTGAGCCGTATGGGGATGCCAGATCTGAATTCGGGGGCCGCTGCCCATTCAGGGTCACGCAGCTCGGTGATGTAGAACCACCCCGATTGCCACCCCTTAATGGTTTCCACGAAGGTGCCCTCGAGCCAAGTAACATTGGGCATCTTGCCCACCATGGCGCCTCCGCACTCCGCTTGGCTGCCCTTCACAACCTTCGGCTTGACATTGAAGGTCTTGAGCCACAAGCCGAAGTGGGGCTGGATGCAGAGGAAGGCCTCACACACAACGATAAACGCCGAGATGTTGAGGATGAAATTCGGGGCCAGATCATGGAAATCCAGGCCATAGTAGAACATGAGCCCTCGGACAAAGGGGTGGAGTGGGAAGCCTACTCCGCGGAGGAAATGGGAAAGGAATACTACCCTCTCATGGGGGCAGGGGGTGGGGATAAGCTGCCCCTCATCGGGGAGCCGGTGTGCGATGTCGCTGGACAGATATCCAGCGTTGCGCAGCTTCTTGATGTGCCCCTCCGTAACGGAGGAGGCCGTCCACTTGCCTCCCGCTCCAGACATAGTTGGAGAAGGTTGAGGTGAGATGTGCGGACTTGGGCGCTGGAGCTCAAGTTCGCGAAGATGGATAAGCAAAGGAGGAAGAAGGCATAGGTAAAAGGGTGGATCTTTATCCCCTTATATGGGCGGACGAAACCATGCGTCCCCACCGGCCTGATAAAACTCGCTTATCTCCCAAGCGCCGCAATCAATGGCGCGGTTGGGTTACCCACGTCCGTATTGATGGGAATCCCGGAATAAGGGGAACACGATCTCTGCTTCGACAAGACGTGCCAAGGAAACTGCTTCGCTAAACGCGCTGAGGTGGTACAATAAAAACAATTCGAGTAAAGGCTTGGTAGTGGTGTGACGTCACGCCACAAAATACGTCAGCAGATTGAACTTGTGTAAATATTATTCTCTCTACGGTGGTATGTGGAATTTATTTTGCAGAGCCGGACACTATCCTGGTGTTCACGATCTTCTATGAATTATTCGGAGGAGGAACCCGCCTTGCAATGCCGAAGACAATATGCGCGCCGGACTCGTCGTCATTGAAGCCTGGTTCAGGGGCTACTGAGGGAGTCCTGGACTAGGGGGTGTCCGGATAGCCGAACTATCATCATCGACCGGACTCCAAGACTATGAAGATACAAGATTGAAGACTCCGTCCCGTGTCCGGATGGGACTTTCCTTGGCGTGGAAGGCAAGCTTGGCGATACGGATATGTAGATCTCCTACCATTGTAACCGACTCTATGTAACCATAGCCCTCTCCGGTGTCTATATAAACCGGATGGTTTTAGTCCATAGGACGGACAACAATCATACCACAGGCTAGCTTCTAGGGTTTAGCCTCCTTGATCTCGTGGTAGATCTACTCCTGTAATACCCACATCATCAATATCAATCAAGCAGGACGTAGGGTTTTACCTCCATCAAGAGGGCCCGAACCTGGGTAAAACATCGTGTCCCTTGTCTCCTGTTACCATCCGCCTAGACGCACAGTTCGGGACCCCCTACCCGAGATCCGCCGGTTTTGACACCGACAGAGGGTCCACTATATCTACCTATGGATTAAATAAGATCCTTCAAGTAAGTTGTCATCGGTGCATAAAGCAATAAAAATTCTCCTAAATATATATGATATTTTATTATAAGTGAAAATAAGCTTTGTATGATCTTGTGATGGTAAAGAAATAAAAGCGACGGACTGCATAATAAAAGTTGCTATCACAAGGGGCAATATAAAGTGATGTTCATTTGCATTAAGAGCTTGCACATCCAAAAAGTAAAAATTGCATGACAGCCTCTGCTTCCCTCTGCGAAGGGCCTATTTTTTACTTTTATGTATTTATTTTCTATGTAAGAGTCAATAGTGTTCTTCTGTATTCTTTTTAAATTTTCTCTTTGCAAGCATCATGTGGCGGGGAAAGATCTAGACATATATATCCAGTTGGATATGAGTAATCATGAGTTATTATTATTAACATTACCCTTGAGGTAAATAAGTTGGGAGGCGAAAATATAAGCCCCTATCTTTCTTTGGGTCTGACTGAAACTTTTGCTCCATATATATGTCGTGAGTGTCAGCGACCATAGAAGACTAAATGGTAGTTGAGTCTATGGACTTAGTAAACAAAAAGTTCTTACATGAGACCCTTCCTAAGAATATGATGAATTATAATTGCTTCGTTGACTAAGAACATAGCTTGTTGGTTTTCAAGAAAGTTTATGCTCTATACTTCGTTATTGTGATGAATTATTACTTGATCATGAGAAGTTTTATGATGATATATTACTGCTACAACAATGATCATGATGCTACTATGTCCGTATTTGGTTTTTATCGATACCTAATTCTCTACACATGTGGTCATGATATCGATTTCGGCTTTCGCTTGAGGATAAGCAAGGTCTAAGCTTGGGGGAGTTGATACAACCATTTTGCGTCATGTGTTTCCTACTAATGCTTACAATGTTTTTGATCATTATAATACTTTGTGATGCAATTCTAATGCCTTTTCTCTATTAATTTGCAAGATTTACATGAAGAGGGAGATTGCCGACAGTCGGAATTCTAGACCTCGAAAAGCTACATCGGATATACCTATTCTGTAGAACTCCAAATGAGCTAAAATTTCACGGAGAATTTTTATGGAATATATAAAAAAATACTGAAGCAAAAGAAGTACCAGAGGGGACCCACCAGCTGCCCACAAGGCAGCAAGGCACACTCTAGTGCCTTGTGGGGCCACTGGTAGGCCTCCGGCCCCCATCTTCTGTCCTATGAAGGGTTTTGACCTAGAAAAAATAAAGAGGGGAATTTCTGATAGAGGCAAAGGTGTCCCATCTTTCGATGAGATGATGGATATCGCTTTGGTGGAAGTCGACTTTGATGATCCGACTACGAACGTGCGAGGACGTCGCGCCTTAGCAATCGCTATACCAACTCCGAGAGGTTATTGACCACGTCGGAGCACGATCAACCTGACCACGAGGGCCTGTTTCCTGCGAGCAAACGAAGAACAAGCAAGAAACTGAGATTGCAATCTGGATATTGTGAATATAAGATGAAAGCTTTATTGATCAAAGGTCGGGTTCTGTGACGCCTTTGTCTGGTCGTTGAACACAAACGAAGTACGCGAAGTTGCAGCTATGGTGAACTTTAATCTAAACAAAACCCAAAGTCTAAACAGTGCCCTAAGGGCTGTATATATGGAGGAAGAAGGGGGGAATTTTGTGGCCCTTGGTGGAGGGTTCCGAAATCAACCCTATCTCTTGTTTCCTCACACATACGGACTCTAAAAATAGCCTATACTTATGTATTTCGAAATTACAAGGGCCTGGCCCAATAATAAGGTGACGCAGCACCTAGAATAGCCTCAGGACAAAATTTATGAAGTGGCATCTTGTATATTACGTCCAAGGCTTCATGCACCCATTATGGTGGCTTCAAAGTCCTGAAATCATCACTTGTAACTCCGTTCTTGTTCCCCTTGCGCATGGCATCATCTCCATGCTTGTTCTTGCTCCAATGTTCATCCTTCTCCAAGCTAGGCCCTTCATTTGTAAGCAAAACAAATGTATCCAATTTAGGCAGCATGATATTCTCATGAACATTAGAATCATTACCAAGAAACGAAAGTACCCGATAATTTAATTGGCGTGCGCGAGCTCTAGTAATTGGTCCAGTATATGTAGCAGTAGGGGCTGTGGGTGTAACAATGGTATTGATGTCCTCATCATCCTCCCCTTCTTGAAATGAAGTCGTCCTCGACGGAAGCTCATCTTCCTCACCCAAATAAGGCTTCAAATCTGCAATGTTAAAAGTGGAACTAACCCCAAAATCTGCAGGCAGCTCAAGTTTATATGCATTGTCATTTATTTTCTCTAACACCTTAAAGGGACCATCGACGCGTGGCATTAGCTTTGATTTGTGCAAATCAGGAAATCTATCCTTACGCAAATGTAACCAAACAAGATCTCCAGGTGCAAAAACAACATGTTTTCTACCCTTATCTCCAGCAAGTTTATATTTAGCATTCATACGCTCAATGTTTTCCTTAGTTAACTCATGCATTTTTAAAAATCAATTCAGCACGTTGTTTAGCATCAAAATTAACCTTCTCCGAAGATGGAAGAGGCAACAAATCAATAGGTGCACGAGGTAGGAAACCATACACAACTTCAAAAGGGCACATCTTAGTAGTAGAATGCAATGAACGATTATAAGCAAATTCAATATGAGGCAAGCATTCCTCCCACATTTTCTTATTATTCTTCAAAACAGCTCTAAGCATAGTAGACAAAGTTCTATTGACTACTTCAGTTTGTCCATCAGTTTGGGGGTGACAAGTAGTACTAAAAAGCAGTTTAGTCCCCAACTTAGCCCATAAACATCTCCAAAAGTGGCTAAGAAATTTAGTATCACGATCTGAAACAATAGTATTTGGCACACCATGCAAGCGAATAATTTCACGAAAGAACAAATCAGCAACATTAACAGCATCATCGCTTTTATGACATGGTATAAAGTGTGCCATTTTCAAGAATCTATCCATGACAACAAATATGCTATCCCTCCCCTTCTTTGTTTGAGGTAAACCTAAAACAAAGTCCATAGATATATCCTACCAAGGAACACTAGGTACAGGCAAAGGCATATATAAACCATGAGGATTGAGTCGTGACTTAGCTTTTTGACATGTAGTGCAGCGAGCAATAAAACGCTCAACATCCCGTCTCATCTTTGGCCAAAACAAATGTGTAGCAAGTATGTCCTCTGTCTTCTTCATGCCAAAGTGTCCCATTAATCCTCCTCCATGCGCCTCCTGCAACAACAAAAGATGAACGGAGCTAGCTGGAATGCATAGCTTGTTAGAACGAAACACAAATCCATCGTTAACGACAAACTTGTTCCACATTCTTCCTTCTTTACAATTCTGCGTTACATCTTTAAAATCAGCATCATGCACATATTGATCTTCGATGGTCTCCAAACCAAATATTTTGAAGTCAAGTTGTGAAAGCATAGTATAGCGACGAGACAATGCATCAGCAATAATATTTTCTTTTCCCTTCTTGTGTTTAATTACATAAGGGAAAGTCTTAGTGAATTCAACCCATTTAGCATGTCTACGATTCAGTATAGCTTGACTTTTAATATGTTTCAAAGATTCATGATCAAAATGTATAACAAATTCTTTGGTCCATAAATAATGTTGCCATGTTTCTAAAGTCCGAACAAGAGCATATAATTATTTATCATAAGTAGAATAATTCAGACTAGGCCCACTCAATTTTTCAGAAAAGTATGCAACAGGTTTGCCATCTTGTAATAACACACCTCCTAATCCAATTCCACTAGCATCACATTCAAGCTCAAAAGTCTTATTAAAATCAGGAAGTTGGAGTAAAGGAGCATGTGTCAACTTATCTTTCAATACCGTGAAGGCTTCTTCCTGTGCGGTACCCCAAAGAAAAGGTACATCTTTCTTTGTAAGCTCACTGAGAGGTGCAGCAATGGTGCTGAAATCTCTCACAAAATGCCTATAGAATCTAGCGGGCCAAGAAAACTCCTCACTTGTGTGACCGTTTTGGGCTGCGGCCAACTCTCAATAGCTTCAATCTTGGCTTTATCAACTTCAATTCCCTGTGGAGTAACAACATAGCCAAGAAAAGATACTCAGTCGGTGCAAAAGGTGCACTTCCCAAGGTTACCAAACAAACGTGCATCACGTAGAGCAATAAAAACAGCACGTAAATGTTCCAAATGTTCTTCCAAAGATCTGGTATAAATCAATATGTCATCAAAGTAAACTACCACAAATCGTCCAATGAAAGCACGTAAAACTTCGTTCATTAATCTCATGAAAGTACTAGGTGCATTAGTTAACCCAAAAGGCATGACTAACCACTCATATAATCCAAACTTAGTTTTAAATGTTGTTTTCCATTCATCTCCCAATTTCATACGAATTTGATGGTATCCACTAGCCACTCAATTCATCAAGCATATCATCTAGCCTAGGAATAGGATGATGATAACGAATAGTAATATTATTAATGCCTCTACAATCAACACACATACGTGATGTACCATCCTTTTTCGGCACTAGAATAATAGGAACAGCACAAGGACTAAGGGATTCGCGTATATAACCTTTGTCGAGAAGCTCTTGTACTTGACGCATAATCTCCTTCGTCTCCTCTGGATTGGTATGGTATGGCGCACGGTTTGGCAGTGAAGCACCAGGAATTAAGTCAATCTAATGCTCAATCCCTCGAATAGGCGGTAATCCCGGTGGCACGTCTTGTGGAAAGACGTCAGCGAACTCCTGCAAAATGTTAGTGACAACAGGAGGCAAAGAGGAAGGCACGTCCTCGAATGAAAATAATGCGTCTTTGCACACAAAAGCATAGCAAACAGATTTGCTGAAATCTAGCTCATCAATATTAGATTTGGTGGCAAATAAACATGCACTTTTCAATTTAATTTCAGAAGCAACACTAGATGGTTTATTATTAGGCTTCATTTGTTGCTCAAATTCTTTTGCCACAATCTGATTTTCACTCTTATTCTTCTCCTGTTTTGCTTTATTAGCTCTATTAATATCATCTTTCAAAATGGAATCGGGAGTCATAGGAAGCAAAGTAATATTTTTATCCTTATGAACAAGAGTATACCGATTGTTTCTACCATGGTGTACAGAATTTTTATCAAATTGCCATGGTCTACCAAGTAATAAGGAACATGCTTGCATAGGTACCACATCACAATCAACATAATCAGCATATGTAGAGATACTAAAATGCACACGAACAGTACGTGTTACCTTAACCTTGCCGCTGTTGTTGAACCATTGGATGTAGTAAGGATGTGGATGTGGTCTTGTGGTGAGAGATAGCTTCTCCACCATCTCCATGCTAGCCAAGTTGTTGCAGCTCCCTCCGTCTATGATAACTCGCACAGAACGTTCCTTCACAACTCCCTTTGTATGGAACAAATTATGCCTCTGATTTTGCTCAGCTTATGTGACCTGCACACTCAAAACATGTTGAGCAACTAAACATTCATACCTGTCAGCGTCTTCAGGAGCCATGTATTGCGTCTCATGATCAGAATCATATCCACCATGTTCTTCACGTGTAATAAGGGCCAAAGTCTCCTCATCATAGTCACTAGCGGACTCATACCCACCATCCTCAGTAGCAATCATCACACGCTGAGTTTTGCATTCTCGCGCATAATGACCTCTTCCTTTACAACGATGACAAATAATATCACTTGTGTGCCCTGTTGATGCCATGGAAGAAGAAGAGCTCTGTGTAGGTCCGGCAGGTGCGCTCTTGGCAGATAGTGGTGGTTGTGCCTGCTTTCTTGTATCACGGCTGGAGGTGGCACCTGATGGAGGTGCTGGTGTAGTGGAAGTAGAAGATGCACGCGGTGTCCATGAGGAAGGTCGACCTGCAGAAAAGTTAGTGTGCGCCATTGCTTGTCGATCCTGCACTTCACGTTCAGCTTTACAAGCAAGATGGAATAAACGAGTGATATTAGTATACTCCTTATACTCTAGAATGGTCTAAATCTCTCTATTTAATCCACCCGTAAAACGTGCAAGCATAGCTTCATTCTCCTCAACAATACCACATCTAATCATGCCAGTTTGTAATTCCTGATAATATTCTTCTACAGAATTTTTTCCTTGTCTTAAACGCTGCAATTTTTGAAGCAATTCATGTTGATCATATGGTGGAACCTAACGAGTACGCATAACAATTTTCAAAGCAGCCCAAGTAGCTGGAATATGATATAATCTACAATGTTCAGACCACCATACACATGCAAAACTAGTGAAAGCACAAACAGCAGCAACAACCCGTCTCTCCTCGGGATATTGCAAACATGTAAAACATTGTTCAATTTCTAACTCCCAAGTAAGATATATATCAGGAACATATCTACCCTCAAATGGTGGAATATTCAATTTCAGTTTAGTAACATGGTCATGATCTCGTACCTGAGGTGGTGGCGCAGTCCTACCATTGCGAATAAATACCTGAGGTCGACCTGCTGGTGGTGGTGTTGGTGGCTGCACGTAGTTCTGATTTTGATCAACCTCATCCTCATAATCGCTCGCATACTCATCATCCTCCTGGGTACCAGCAGCAGAAGTAGCAGGAGCCAAAGAAGCATCAACAACAGGTACAGCAGCACCAGAAGTTTGGCCATCCTCAATAGGAACACGCTTCGCTCATCCATACTGATTCGGAAGGAGGCGTTGTTGTTGTTGTTGCTGCAGAGGTGCGATAGGTGCAGCCGGCGGTGGTTGTGGAAAACGCGCGAGCAATTCATTAAACTTGCTATCTAGCTTTGTTTCGAACGTCTTCTCAATGCCATCTATCTTCTCCATGGCCTCGTCAAATCTGTTTAGCACATCTTGCACCTGTCCACTCATCATTTGCTGAAATTTATCATGTAGCTGTTTGTTCGTCAGGTTCTCCCAATCAGTCTCATCGGCTTGTGATCCTACCATGGTTAGCAGCAAATAGAAACACACAAGAATATGATCCTACAGACTACTAAGAAGTGGTGGTGGTGTATCACAAACCCGTCAAGCAAATCTCAAATTCTTACCAGTTCTTACCCAGCAGGAGGTGGTGATCGGCAACCGTTGTAGTCAAAACTCTCAAAGCTTGGATAGAGCGATTACCAGGGAGAGTCAAACGCACGACGTAGATGTATGTGGAGCTGGGAAGGCTTATAATATGGTAGCAAAAAAGGGTCAGCAATAATCAAATCAGAGATGCAAAGTTGAATAAACGCTCAACGACGGTACTGTGCTGGTCCTAGGCTAGACTGTGCTAGAGACGCGAGCCTAGAACACTAACAAAATCACGACGCTGCACGGAAACAAGGGAGAAGCACACTCTGATTTTTTCACTCTTTTTTTTGCGCTCCTTTTTTTGCGCTTTTTTTTGCGAAAATTCACTATAATGGCGAGTGTCTCAAAACTCTTCCCAAGTCAAGGTAACAGGATAGCCACGAAATGTTTGTGACCAATTTTTTTTCGGCTGCCCGGACCAAAATCTGGAAACGGCTCAAAAAAAACTTTCTATAATGGCACCTGTCTCAAAACACTCAGAAACACCTAAAAATAGGATAGCCAGAATTTTTTTTGACAAGTGCGTTTTTCGAAAATTTTGGGCCTAAACGGAGGGTGGTTTTCGGACTCTTTTTTTTCCGAAACCTACTCCGGCAAGGAAACACGAATCGGAAACTAGATGGATCTCGAAAACAAACCTAATATGCACGGAACTTGGATTGGTGGTGGATATATGGTGGTGGTATATGGCAGCGGTGGTTGTATATGACAACGGTGGTGGTAGCGGTGGTAGTATATGGATATGGATCGGTGGTGGTATATGGATACGGATTGGTGGTGGTATATGGATACGGATTCGGAGTGGTGGTGGTAGGTGGCAGGGGCGATGATGATGGTGCGGTGGCGGCGTGACAACTTATGACCAAAACTCGAAACTCTAAAAGACTAGACGCTAAGACCATCAACTAGACACGACGATGCAACCGCAAATTCAACAAAGCAAAACCCTAAAAAGATTATGCAAAGGCTCAGATTGGTTCAGATATGATGAACTAACCCTAATTTGTTTTTGTGGCTTTTTCGTGGACTGTAGGTATGAAGAACAGACTCGATCTAAACTACGAAAAACTGTAAAATCTCACCGAGCAACCTGGAAATCTGATACCACTTGATAGAGGCAAAGGTGTGTTGGGGAACGTAGCAGAAATTCAAAATTTTCCTACGCGTCACCAAGATCTATCTATGGAGAAACCAGCTACGAGTAGAAGGAGAGTGCATCTACATACCCTTGTAGATCGCTAAGCGGAAGCATTCAAGTGAACGGGGGTGATGGAGTCGTTCTCGTCGTGATTCAAATCACCGATGATCAAGTGCCGAACGCACGGCACCTCCGCGTTCAACACACGTACAGCCCGGTGACGTCTCCCACGCCTTGATCCAGCAAGAAGAGAGGGAGAGGTTGAGGAAGACTCCATCCAACAGCAGCACAACGGCGTGGTGGTGGTGGAGGAGCGTGGCAATCCCGCAGGGCTTCGCCAAGCACCATGGGAGAGGAGGAGTAGGGAGAGAGGTAGGGCTGCACCAAGAGGGAGAGAACTCATGTGTATGGCAGCCCCAAACCTCATCTATATATAGGGGGAAGGGGGGGCTGCGCCCCCTTTAGGGTTTCCCACCCCCAAGGGGTGCGGCCAGCCCTAGATGGCAAAGGGGAGGCGGCCAAGGGGGGAGAGGAGAGGGAGGCGCACCAATATGGGCCTTAAGGCCCATCTGGACTAGGGTTTGCCCCCTCCCACTCTCCCATGCGCCTTGGCCCCCTTGTGGGGGGCGCACCAGCCCTCCTAGGGGCTGGTCCCCTCCCACACTTGGCCCACGCAACCTTCTGGGGCAGGTGGCCCCACTTGGTGGACCCCCGGGACCCTCCCGGTGGTCCCGGTACAATACCGATATCGCCCGAAACTTTTCAGGTGACCAAAACAGGACTTCCCATATATAAATCTTTACCTCCGGACCATTCCGGAACTCCTCGTGACGTCTGGGATCTCATCCGGGACTCCGAACAACATTCGGTAACCACATACAAGCTTCCTTTATAACCCTAGCGTCATCGAACCTTAAGTGTGTAGACCCTACGGGTTCGGGAGACATGCAGACATGACTGAGACGTTCTCCGGTCAATAACCAACAGCGGGATCTGGATACCCATGATGGCTCCCACATGTTCCACGATGATCTCATCGGATGAACCACGATGTCAAGGACTTAATCAATCCCGTATTCAATTCCCTTTGTCTATCGGTATGTTACTTGCCCGAGATTCGATCGTCGGTATCCAATACCTTGTTCAATCTCGTTACCGGCAAGTCACTTTACTCGTTCCGTAACACATCATCCCGTGATCAACTCCTTGGTCACATTGCGCATATGATGATGTCCTACCGAGTGGGCCCAGAGATACCTCTCCGTTTACACGGAGTGACAAATCTCAGTCTCGATCCGCATAAAACAATAGATACTTTCCGAGATACCTGTAGTGCACCTTTATAGTCACCCAGTTACGTTGTGACATTTGATACACCCAAAGCACTCCTACGGTATCCAGGAGTTACACGCTCTCATGGTCGAAGGAAGAGATACTTGACATTGGCAAAGCTCTAGCAAATGAACTACACGATCTTTTGTGCTAGTCTTAGGATTGGGTCTTGTCCATCACATCATTCTCCTAATGATGTGATCCCGTTATCAACGACATCCAATGTCCATAGCCAGGAAACCATGACTATCTGTTGATCACAACGAGCTAGTCAACTAGAGGCTCACTAGGGACATATTGTGGTCTATGTATTCACACGTGTATTACGATTTCCGGATAATACAGTTATAGCATGAATAAAAGACAATTATCATGAACAAGGAAATATAATAATAATACTTTTATTATTGCCTCTAGGGCATATTTCCAACAGTCTCCCACTTGCACTAGAGTCAATAATCTAGTTCACATCGCCATGTGATTAACACTCACAGGTCACATCGCCATGCGACTAACACCCAAGAGTTTACTAGAATCAGTAGTCTAGTTCACATCACTATGTGATTAATACTCAATGAGTTTTAGGTTTGATCATGTTGCTTGTGAGAGAGGTTTTAGTCAACGGGTCCGAACCTTTCAGATCCGTGTGTGTTTTACAAATCTCTATGTCATCTCCTAGATGTAGCTACCACGCTCTATTTGGAGCTAATCCAAATAACTGTTCTACTTGGAGCTATTCTAAATTGTTGCTCCATTATATGTATCCGGTATCTATACTCAGAGCTATCCGGATAGGTGTCAAGCTTGCATCAACGTAACCTTTACGACGAACTCTTTTACCACCTCCATAATCGAGAAAATTCCTTAGTCCACTAGTTACTAAGGATAACTTTGACCGCTGTCCTGTGAGCCGTTCTTGGATCACTCTTGTACCCCTTGACTGACTCATGGCAAGGCACACTTCAGGTGCGGTACACAGCATAGCATAATGAAGAGCCTACGTCTTAAGCATAGGGGACGACCTTCGTCCTTTCTCTCTATTCTGCCGTGGTCGAGCTTTAAGTCTTAACTTCATACCTTACAACTCAGGCAAGAACTTCTTCTTTGACTGATCCATCTTGAACACCTTCAAGATCATGTCAAGGTATGTGCTCATTTGAAAGTATTATTAAGCATTTTGATCTATCCTCATAGAACTTGATGCTCAATGTTCAAGTAGCTTAATCCAGGCTTTCCATTGAAAAACACTTTCAAAATAACCCTATATGCTTTCCAGAAATTCTACGTCATTTCTGATCAACAATATGTCAACAACATATACTCATCAGAAATTCTATAGTGCTCCCACTCACTTCTTTGGAAATACAAGTTTCTCATAAACTTTGTACAAACCCAAAATCTTTGATCATCATCAAAGCATACATTCCAACTCCGAGATGCTCACTCCAGTCCTTAGAAGGATTGCTGGAGCTTTGCATACTTATTAGCATCTTTTGGGATTGACAAAACCTTCCGGTTGTATCACATACAACCTTTCCTCAAGAAAATCGTCGAGGAAACAATGTTTTGACATCCTATCTGCAAGATTTCATAAATAATGCAGTAATCGCTAATATAATTCCAACAGACTCTTAGCATCGCTACGAGTGAGAAAATCTCATCGTAGTCAACTCCTTGAACTTGTCGGAAAACATCTTAACGACAAGTCGAGCTTTCTTAATGGTGACATTTACCATCATTGTCCGTCTTCCTTTTGAAATCCATCTGTACTCATTAGCCTTACGACCATCGAGCCGTTCTGCCAAAGTCTACACTTTGTTTTCATACATGGATCCTCTCTCGGATTTTATGGCCTCAAGCCATTTATCGGAATCCGGGCCCACCATCGCTTCTCCATAGCTCGTAGGTTCATTGTTGTCTAGCAACATGACCTTTAAGACAGGATTAATGTACCACTCTGAAGTAGTACGTATCCTTGTCACCCTACGAGGTACGGCAGTGATTTGATCCGAAACTTCATGATCAATATCATAAGCTTCCACTTCAATTGGTGTAGGTGCCACGGGAACAACTTCCTGTGCCCTGCTACATACTGGTTGAAGTGATGGTTCAATAATCTCATCAAGTCTCCACCATCCTCCCACTCAACTCTTTCGAGAGAAACCTTTCCTCGAGAAAGGACCCGATTCTAGAAACAATTCATATTGCTTTCGGATCTGAATTAGGAGGTATACCCAACTGTTTTGGGTGTCCTATGAAGATGTATTTTATCCGCTTTGGGTTCGAGCTTATCAATCCTGAAACTTTTTCATATAAGCGTCGCAGCCCCAAACTTTTAAGAAACGACAACTTAGGTTTCTCTAAACCATAATTCATACATTGTCATCTCAACGGAATTACGTGGTGCCCTATTTAAAGTGAATGTGGTTGTCTCTAATGCCTAACCCATGAACAATTGTGGTAATTCGATAAGAGACATCATGGTATGCATCATATCCAATAGGGTGCAGTTATGATGTTCGGACACACCATCACACTATGGTGTTCCAGGCTGTATTAGTTGTGAAACAATTTCCACAATGTCTTAATTCCGTGCCAAACTCGTAATTCAGATATTCATCTCTATGATCATATCATAGATATTTTTATCCTCTTATCACGACGATCTTCCAACTTCACACTGAAATTACTTGAACCTTTCAATAATTCAGACTCGTGATTCATCAAGTAAATATACTCAACATCTACTCAAATCATCTGTGAAGTAAGAACATAACGATATTCACTGCATGCCTCAGCACTCATTGGACTGCACACATCAAAATGTGTTGCTTCCAACAAGTTGCTATCTTGTTCCATCTTACTGAAACCGAGGCTTTTCAGTCATCTTGTCCATGTGGTATGATTTGCATATCTCAAGTGATTCAAAATCAAGTGAGTCTAAATGATCCATCTGCATGGAGTTTCTTCATGCGTATACACCAATAGACATGGTTCGCATGTCTCAAACTTTTCAAAAACGAGTGAGTCCAAAGATCCATCAACATGGAGCTTCTTCATGCGTTTTATACCAATATGACTTACATGGCAGTGCCACAAGTAAGTGGTACTATCATTACTATCTTATATCTTTTGGTATGAAAATGTGTATCACTACGATCGAGATTCAATAAACCATTCAGGTTTAATACTAATCTTGATGGTAGAGGGAGCGTGCGATGCTTGATCACATCTAGCTTGGAAAAACTTCCAACACATATCGTCAGCTCACCTTTAGCTAGTCTCCGTTTATTCCGTAGCTTTTATTTCGAGTTACTAACACTTAGCAACCGAACCGGTATCTAATACGCTGGTGCTACTAGGAGTACTAGTAAAGTACACATTAACATAATGTATATCCAATATACTTCTATCGACCTTGCCAGCCTTCTCATCTACCAAGTATCTAGGGTAATCCTGCTCCAGTGGTTGTTCCCCTTATTACAGAAGCACTTAGTCTCGGGTTTGGGTTCAACCTCGGGTTTCTTCATTGGTGCAGCAGCTGATTTGCCGTTTCATGAAGTATCCCTTCTTGCCCTTGCCCTTCTTGAAACTAGTGGTTTCACCAACCATCAACAATTGATGCTCCTTCTTGATTTCTACTTTCGCGGTGTCAAACATCGCGAATACCTCAAGGATCATCATATCTATCCCTGATATGTTATAGTTCATCACGAAGCTCTAGCAGCTTGGTGGCAATGTCTTTGGAGAAACATCACTATCTCATCTGGAAGATCAACTCCCACTCGATTCAAGTGATTGTTGTGCTCAGACAATCTGAGCACAAGCTCAACGATTGAGCTTTTCTCCCTTAGTTTGCAAGCTAAGAAAATCGTCGGAGGTCTCATACCTCTTGACGTGGGCACGAGCCTGAAATCCCAATTTCAGACCTCGAAACATCTCATATGTTCCGCGACGTTTCGAAAAAGTCTTTGGTGCCTCAACTCTAAACTGTTTAACTGAACTATCACGTAGTTATCAAAACGTGTATGTCCGATGTTCACAACATCCACAAACGACGTTTGGGGTTCAGCACACTGAGCGGTGCATTAAGGACATAAGCTTTCTACTGATCGCATAATCGCTACTATCAACTTTCAACTATAATTTTCTCTAGGAACATATCTAAACAGTAGAACTATAGCGCGAGCTACGACATAATTTGCAAAATCCTTTTGACTATGTTCAGGATAATTAAGTTCATCTTATGAACTCCCACTTAGATAGACATCCCTCTGGTCATCTAAGTGATCACATGATCCGAGTCAACTAGGCCGTGTCCGATCATCACGTGAGACGGACTAGTCATCATCGGTGAACATCTTCATGTTGATCGTATCTACTATACGACTCATGCTCGACCTTTCGGTCTCCGTGTTCCGAGGCCATGTCTGCACATGCTAGGCTCGTCAAGTTAACCCTAAGTGTTTTCGCTGTGTAAAACTGTCTTACACCCGTTGTATGTGAACGTAAGAATCCATCACACCCGATCATCACGTGGTGCTTAGAAGCGACGAACTGTAGCAACGGTGCACAGTTAGGGGAGAACACTTCTTGAAATTTTGTAAGGGATCATCTTATTTACTACCGTCGTCCTAAGTAAACAAGATGCATAAACATGATAAACATCACATGCAATCAAATAGTGACATGATATGGCCAATATCATTTTGCTCCTTTTGATCTTCATCTTCGGGGCTCCATGATCATCATCGTCACCGGCATGACACCATGATCTCCATCATCATGATCTCCATCATCGTGTCTTCATGAAGTTGTCACGCCAACGACTACTTCTACTTCTATGGCTAACGCGTTTAGCAATAAAGTAAAGTAGTTTACATAGCGTTCTTTAAAGACACGCAGGTCATATAAAAAATAAAGACAACTCCTATGGCTCCTGCCGGTTGTCATACTCATCTACATGCAAGTCGTGAATCCTATTACAAGAACATGATCAATCTCATACATCACATATCATTCATCACATCCTTTTGGCCATATCACATCACATAGCATACCCTGCAAAAACAAGTTAGACGTCCTCTAATTGTTGTTTGCATGTTTTACGTGGCTGCTATGGGTTCTAGCAAGAACGTTTCTTACCTACGCAAAACCATAACGTGATATGGCAATTGCTATTTACCCTTCATAAGGACCCTTTTCATCGAATCCGTTCCGACTAAAGTGGGAGAGACTGGCACCCGCTAGCCACCTTATGCACCAAGTGCATGTCAATCGGTGGAACCTGTCTCACGTAAGAGTACGTGTAAGGTCGGTCCGGGCCGCTTCATCCCACAATACCGTCGAAACAAGATTGGACTAGTAACGGTAAGCATATTGAACAACATCAACGCCCACAACTACTTTGTGTTCTACTCGTGCAAAGAATCTACGCAATAGACCTAGCTCATGATGCCACTGTTGGGGAACGTAGCAGAAATTCAAAATTTTCCTACGCGTCACCAAGATCTATCTATGGAGAAACCAGCTACGAGTAGAAGGAGAGTGCATCTACATACCCTTGTAGATCGCTAAGTGGAAGTGTTCAAGTGAACGGGGTTGATGGAGTCGTTCTCGTCGTGATTCAAATCACCGATGATCAAGTGCCGAACGCACGGCACCTCCGCGTTCAACACACGTACAGCCCGGTGACGTCTCCCACGCCTTGATCCAGCAAGAAGAGAGGGAGAGGTTGAGGAAGACTCCATCCAACAGCAGCACAACGGCGTGGTGGTGGTGGAGGAGCGTGGCAATCCCGCAGGGCTTCGCCAAGCACCATGGGAGAGGAGGAGTAGGGAGAGAGGTAGGGCTGCACCAAGAGGGAGAGAACTCATGTGTATGGCAGCCCCAAACCTCATCTATATATAGGGGGAAGGGGGGGGCTGCACCCCCTTTAGGGTTTCCCACCCCCAAGGGGTGCGGCCAGCCCTAGATGGCAAAGGGGAGGCGGCCAAGGGGGGAGAGGAGAGGGAGGCGCACCAATATGGGCCTTAAGGCCCATCTGGACTAGGGTTTGCCCCCTCCCACTCTCCCTTGCGCCTTGGCCCCCTTGTGGGGGGCGCACCAGCCCTCCTAGGGGCTGGTCCCCTCCCACACTTGGCCCACGCAACCTTCTGGGGCAGGTGGCCCCACTTGGTGGACCCCCGGGACCCTCCCGGTGGTCCCGGTACAATACCGATATCGCCCGAAACTTTTCCGGTGACCAAAACAGGACTTCCCATATATAAATCTTTACCTCCGGACCATTCCGGAACTCCTCGTGACGTCCGGGATCTCATCCGGGACTCCGAACAACATTCGGTAACCACATACAAGCTTCCTTTATAACCCTAGCGTCATCGAACCTTAAGTGTGTAGACCCTACGGGTTCGGGAGACATGCAGACATGACTGAGACGTTCTCCGGTCAATAACCAACAGCGGGATCTGGATACCCATGATGGCTCCCACATGTTCCACGATGATCTCATCGGATGAACCACGATGTCAAGGACTTAATCAATCCCGTATTCAATTCCCTTTGTCTATCGGTATGTTACTTGCCCGAGATTCGATCGTCGGTATCCAATACCTTGTTCAATCTCGTTACCGGCAAGTCACTTTACTCGTTCCGTAACACATCATCCCGTGATCAACTCCTTGGTCACATTGCGCATATGATGATGTCCTACCGAGTGGGCCCAGAGATACCTCTCCGTTTACACGGAGTGACAAATCTCAGTCTCGATCCACATAAAACAATAGATACTTTCGGAGATACCTGTAGTGCACCTTTATAGTCACCCAGTTACGTTGTGACGTTTGATACACCCAAAGCACTCCTACGGTATCCAGGAGTTACACGCTCTCATGGTCGAAGGAAGAGATACTTGACATTGGCAAAGCTCTAGCAAATGAACTACACGATCTTTTGTGCTAGTCTTAGGATTGGGTCTTGTCCATCACATCATTCTCCTAATGATGTGATCCCGTTATCAACGACATCCAATGTCCATAGCCAGGAAACCATGACTATCTGTTGATCACAACGAGCTAGTCAACTAGAGGCTCACTAGGGACATATTGTGGTCTATGTATTCACACGTGTATTACGATTTCCGGATAATACAGTTATAGCATGAATAAAAGACAATTATCATGAACAAGGAAATATAATAATAATGCTTTTATTATTGCCTCTAGGGCATATTTCCAACAAGGTGTCCCATCTTTCGATGAGATGACGGATATCGCTTTGGTGGAAGTCGACTTTGACGATCCGACTAAGAACGTGCGAGGATGTCGCGCCTTAGCAATCGCTAAACCAACTCTGAGAGGTTATTGACCACGCCGGAGCACGATCAACCTGATCACGAGGGTCTGTTTCCTGCAAGCAAACGAAGAACAAGCAAGAAACTGAGATTGCAATCTGGATATTGCGAATATAAGATGAAAGCTTTATTGATCAAAGGTGGGGTTCTGTGACGCCTTTGTCTGGTCGTTGAACACAAACGAAGTACGCGAAGTTGTAGCTATGGCGAACTTTAATCTAAACAAAACCCAAAGTCTAAACGGTGCCCTAAGGGCTATATATATGGAGGAAGAGGGGGGGGGATTTCGTGGCCCTTGGTGGAGGGTTCCGAAATCAACCCTATCTCTTGTTTCCCCACACATACGGACTCTAAAAATAGCCTATACTTATGTATTTCAAAATTACAAGTGCCTGGCCCAATAATAAGGTGACGCAACACCTAGAATAGCGTCAGGACGAAATTTATGAAGTGGCATCTTGTATATTTCGTCCAAGGATTCATGCACCCATTATGATGGCTTCAAAGTCCTGAAATCATCACTTGTAACTCCGTTCTTGTTCCCCTTGCGCATGGCATCATCTCCATGCTTGTTCTTGCTCCAATGTTCATCCTTCTCCAAGCTAGGCCCTTCATTTGTAAGCAAAACAAATGTATCCAATTTAGGCAGCATCATATTCTCATTAACATTAGAATCATTACCAAGAAACGAAAGTACCTGATAATTTAATTGGCGTGCGCGAGCTCTAGTAATTGCTCCAGTATATGTAGCAGTAGGGGATGTGGGTGTAACACTGGTATTGATGTCCTCATCATTTTTTAGGCAAAGCGCCGCCGTCTCAAGACGGAACCTGGGCAGTAGCACTTTAGCTCTCTGGTGGAGCGATCCACCGGGGACACGTCCCTCCAGGAGGGGAAAATCGAAGCCATCGACATCACCAACAACCCTCTCATCATGGGAGGACCAATCTTCATCAACATCCTCACCAACACCATCTCATCTCAAACCCTGGTTCATCTCTTGTATCCAATCTTTGTCCCAAAACCTCAGTTTGGTACCTGTGGGTTGCTAGTAGTGTTGATTACATCTCGTAGTTGATGCTAGATGGTTTATTTTGTGGAAGATTATATGTTCAGATCCTTGATGATATTCAATACCCCTCTGATCTTGAACATGAACATGATTTATGAGTAGTTACTTTTGCTCTTGAGGACATGGTAAAAGTCTTGGTATAAGTAATCATGTGAATTTGGTATTCGTTTGATATTTTGATGATATGTATGTTGTTGCTTCTTTTAGTGGTGTCATGTGAACGTCGACTACATGAGACTTCACCATACTTAGGACTAAGGAAAGACATTATGAAGTAGTAATTAGATGATGGGTTGCTAGAGTGACTGTAGCTTAAACCCTACTTTATGCGCTATTCCGTAAGAGGCTAATTTGAATCCATATGTTTCATGCTATGGTTAGATTTATCTTAAAAAAATTTCGTAGTTGTGGATGCTTGCGAGAGGCGATAATCATAAGTGGGAGGCTTATTCAAGTAAAAACAACACCCAAGCACCAGTCGACCCACATATTAAATTATCAAAGTAGCAAATATGAAGCAAACAAACATGATGAAAGTAACTTGACGATAATCCTCATGTGTCCTCGAGAACGCTTTGCTTATTATTAGAAATTGTTCCGACTTGTCCTTTGCTATAAAAAAGATTGGACTACCTTGTTGCACCTTTGTCACAATTGCTGCTTATTGCTCGTTACAAATTGCCGTGCTATCAAACTATCAGTTACGGATAATTTCAGTGCTTACAGAGAATACCTTGTTGAAAAACGCTTGTCATTTCCTTCTGCTCCTCGTTGGGTTCGACACTCTTACTTATTGAAAGGACTATGGTTGATCCCCTATACTTATGAGTCATCAAATACTCACCAGTTTTTTTGTCCCACGATGTATCACGTGCAACTTTATGTGTGGCGAGTGAGGAATAATGTATGCTACCGATGATACTTTAGCAGTGGCTGGCGTTTTATTCCACCCTCCACTGGACTTTTTTCGAAATATCTATGACGAGTTCTTGACATCGCCCGCCACTAATGTGATCCCACCGAAAAACCTTTTCATAGTAGTGCCTATCGGAGGTGCAGGCCTTATAAGACGCATGCAATGTTGCTGTCCCCAAGCCGGAGGATGAGGTGGTGGTGGAGGAGGAAGATGAAGAAGAGGAGGAGGAGCCGGCCATGCGCTGGAACCCGATGTTGGAGGGGCAAACCTGGACGTGGACAACGACGACAATGCCTTGCACGCCAGAGATTGTGTCCGCGCTAACCGTGTGGGTGGGCGCGGAGACGTGGTCACCAGAGAGACAACCGGTGGTGTAGCAACAGCCTGAGCCGGAGTAGGTGCCGCTCGCTGCAGCAACACTGCACGCGTCGTCGCCACTTGCCCCATGGCCGTTCTCGTGGCAGCCACTGCCCTTCGTCTACCTCAGTGCGGGACGAGGTGAGGAGTAGATCCATGGCCTTTTTTATCGTTTTAAAGTTTAATTTAAAATGTTGAGATGCTGGGACTATGTTTAAGTTAAGTTTGTGTACTTTTGGTGTGAAGTATTTTATGTTTCAAAATGTTGATTTTTTAAATCATAAATGTTGAATAGGTCTGCTGTATTGGGCGTGTCTAAAAAACGCTGGCGTCCGGCTGGCTGATCCAAACGGATGAAAAATAATTGTGTGAGTTTGCGTTTGTACGTTGGAGTTGGCCCAGGAGAACCTGCTCCTCACAAGAGTGAAGAAAAAGAAAAAAAATGAAGTCTAGGAAGTTTCCTTGCAGCAGCAAAATCGAGTTGGATATTTTTATCTTTCCAACAATTACGGTGCGTACGGTGTTGGACAGCAACCAAGGGAAGGGAAGGGAGACCGCACGCATTGCCGGCGGCCGGTTACTCCACTTGCCTCCTCCAATTCAATCGGCGGCGAGGACGAGGCGGATGCGCCTTCTCCGCCTCCGCCTCCGCCTCCCGCTGCCAGCGCTACTGCCAAGTCCAAATCCAACAACCAAATCCTTCTTCTCATTATCCTCTTGTTGGCCAGGAGTCACGCGCACCAGCCCCACCAGCCACCACGAGCAGATGTCGACGACCTCCTCCTCCGCGGCGGCCGTCGCCGAGGGCTCTGCCGCCCGCCGCTTCTGGATCGCCGCCTCCTCGCGGGAGGCCGCCTTCGCCACGTACACGCCCTTCCTCCTCTCCCTCGCCGCGGGGTCACTCCGCCTCGACTCCTTCCGCCACTACCTCGCGCAGGACGCCCACTTCCTCCACGCCTTCGCACGCGCGTAAGCCTTTCCCCTTCAATCTCGCCTTTACATTCTGATTACCCTGGATCTGATCCATTCCGTACCATCAGCTACGAGATGGCCGAGGAGTGCGCCGACGACGAAGATGACAAGGCCACCATCACCGCCCTTCGGAAAGCCATCGTCCGCGAGCTCAACCTCCACTCTTCCGTGCTCCAGGTCCTGATCCTACCCAACTGCCAACCCCATTCTTCACCCCACACACAACTGATTTCCTCGCCATTGATTCGGATTTACTTGCACCTCTCGGAGGCTCTGCCTGCACCCACGACCCGATCTGACCCCCTTGCATATAATGATAAAAACGGATGTCCAGCATGCTACTAACGTTGATAGAAACCAATTTGTTCAGGATAGTATGATATGAAATACCTTATATAGTCGGATTCCACGTACAATTGCTATTATCTTATAGAGCCTCTTTTCATATATTTAAGATAGGAGTACAATGTAACAAACCTGTGCGTGCATTTAACAACCCAGCTATTGATTCTTATATTCAAGTTTGCTGTTGTTTTATCGGTCATGATTATTTAAGTCATACCTGATGATTTCAACTATATCAACTGTAAATCATATACATATTTCACTGGGGTATGAAGTTCGAAATCTTACATCTACAAACAAAATGCTCGACAGGTGCCATCTGGTTTCATTTTTAGGTCCTGCCAGAGAGATAAATCACAGTTTCACTGCACGCCGTGTGCTGCAGTTATATGTATGTATATAATAGTCCTTTGGACTGGATTATACTCTCGTATACTGATTGCTACTGTATTAATTAAATTTTCTTCCCCACAAGGATCTTCTTTTTAATACCAAGAGTTTTCATTACTCAGCTAGTTGTCTTGGCTATCCAATTTGCAGGAGTGGGGAGTTGATCCTACCAAAGAGATCCCTCCAAGCCCAGCAACAACCAAGTACACTGATTTCTTACTTGCAACTGCAGCTGGAAAAATTGATGGTGGGAAAGGTTCTGATAAAATGGCCACACCATTCGAGAAGACAAAAATTGCTGCGTACACTGTTGGGGCGATGACTCCGTGCATGAGGCTTTATGCATATCTTGGCAAAGAACTCGGCGTTTTCCTGAAACAAGATGAAAATCACCCATACAAGAAATGGATCGATACGTATGCAGCCACTGACTTTGAGGTATAGGACATGTCATTCATTTATGTATTGATCCTACTTCTGCATGTAATACTGGCCTGCTTTAATAGAACTAGTGCATGCGTGTTTCTCCCTCCGCTGCAGAGTAATGCACTCCAAATAGAAGAGTTGCTTGATAAACTAAGTGTCTCTTTAACTGGTGAGGAGCTCGAGATTATTGGGAAGCTCTACCAACAAGCTATGAGACTGGAGGTTGAGTTTTTCTCTGCTCAGCTCCTAGAAGAACCTGTTGTAGCTCCACTTTCAAGATATCGTGATCCCAAAGACAAGCTCGTGATCTTTTCTGATTTCGATTTGACATGCACTGTTGTTGATTCGTCTGCCATTTTGGCGGAGATTGCGATTTTGTCACACCAAAAGGCTAGTCAGAGTGGGTCTGATAATGTCCTTGACCGTACAAAATCAGCAGACCTGAGAAATTCGTGGAATATGCTATCTAATCAGTACATGGAAGAGCATGAGCAATGCATACAAAAGTTACTTCCTCCAGAAGAAGGTCTGCATAATGCTCTCTCTGTTTGATTAATTTCTGATGAAAATTTGCAATTTACCAATAATGCATAACCATGCTTGCAATAACCAGCTGATGATTCGAGTGCTTTTTGTTTGATTCCAGCAAAGTCAGTAGATTACGATCAACTATACAAAGGTCTTGAAGTGCTATCAGAATTTGAGAGACAGGCAAATTCTAGGGTTATTGATTCCGGTGTCTTGAGGGGAATGAACTTAGATGATATCAGAAAAGCTGGGGAGCGGCTTATTCTGCAAGATGGTTGTCGAAATTTCTTTAAGAAGATTGGAGAGACAAGGGAGAAGGTCAATTTAGATATCCATATTCTTTCCTACTGCTGGTGTGCAGAGCTTATTAGGTCAGCCTTTTCATCAGGTAATGCTGAAAACCCTTGGCTATTTGTTCTTCCATTTCTTTCTGATGATGGTCACTACATGTTTACAACTTGTAGCTTTACAGTTGAGTTCTGTCCTTGGTGTACATTAATTATTTTGTTATCAGTATGACCTTGTGACTGACTATCATTTGAACTGTTCCTTGCAAAAAGAGGACTTATCTTTTTTGAACAGTAGCAATGGCTTTATGAGTGCTGTTTACCATGATTACTGTATCATTTAGTTAGTACCAGTGTTTTGTTCTGGTCTTTTTACTTATTATGTTGATCTGTGAGTGACTGCCAAGTAAGGGTCAACCAATATTTGACAGAACTTGGGGTTTATTTCTTTCGAACAAACAATGACCTTCATCTGGCAACTTGATCAAAACCAACGGTACTACAGAAATTAGCAAAGTACCAGTGTTTTGTTGTTGGTTTTTTTTACTTATTATGTTGATCTGTGAGGGACTGCCAAGTAAGGGTCAACCAATATTTGACAGAACTTGGGGTTATTTCTTTTGAACAAACAGTGATCTTCATCCGGCAACTTGATCAAAACTAACAGTACTACAGAAATTAGCAATTTTATATGTTTGCTAGTTATCTTTAATTCTGGGGGCAATGGTTGGTGTTCCCTGGACATGTCTGCTGCAGTGTTTTTATACCAAAAACTCGTATTTTTATGTTAAGGTCAAAAGCCAAAACTCGTGTAATTTTTATGTGCTCATGCCCTCATGCAGTTGGTTGTCTTGACGGAGTAAACATACATTCCAACGAGTTTACCTTTGAGGGATCTGTTTCAACTGGTCACATCAACAGAAAGATAGAGTCTCCACTAGACAAAGTTGAGAAGTTCAAAATCATCAAAAGTGACCTGGATAGTATAACATCATCGTTGTCTGTTTATATCGGGGACTCAGTTGGAGATTTGCTTTGCTTGTTGGAAGCAGATGTTGGTATTGTTGTTGGATCAAGCACAACCTTGCAGAGAGTGGGCAAACAGTTTGGTGTTTCTTTTGTTCCATTGCTTCCTGGTTTGGTAGAGAAGCAAAGGCGGCTCTGGAAGCAAGAAGCATCCATCTTCAAGGCGCGATCTGGAGTTCTTCATACGGTTTCTAGCTGGTCAGAGGTACAGGCCTTCATTCTGGGAAATGATTCCAGCTGATTGTTGCTGGCTGTCCTTATCACTCTCTTTTCCTTTGCTATCAAGACTGGTACCAGCTCATGCAAATCAGACGTGAAATCCCCGTTGTGGCCATTTTATGAAAGCCACATTGCTATTCACCTCCTATATGAGTACCCTGTGTTCTGAAATGGTTTTGTTTGTATGATCAATGTGTCATTGATTACACTTGAGTTGTCTTTCCATTTGGGATCATTTCTTATAATCGTGGTTCCTGGCATGGCTACAGAACAGAGTGGTATACTGTCTCCAGGTGTTTCCCAGGTGCAAGCGTAGAGCTGTTTTTGGCAATGAAATTTGAGATTGCTATATGTTTGTTTGTTTGACTATATATCCTTATAATGGGACTGATCATAGCTGAGATGATTGGAGGCAGAACATTGAAGATGTAAAGTCACGCATAGGATGATAAACAAAATACTCCCTCTGTTTCAAAGTAAATATAATTGATGTTTTGGCATCGGTCGGTTTTTCCAAAGTAATTATAATTGATGTTTTGGCATCAGTCGGGTTTTCCAAACTGACTGACGTCTTGGCTCAGCGCACTCAACGGGTTCCAGACTTCTCTGATTCTAACATCTTTGCAGACGAACATCGACGTCGAGTGCAATATGCAGGCTATGTCGTTGGAGAGGCTTAGCCAGGAGTGTGATATGCAAGACATGGGTGAGAACTTCTGTAGACCCAAAACCCTACACCACCCAGAGGGACCTTGCCTATGGGCTACCCTAGGTTGGTCCAACCACCTTGAGGGTCGTTGCTCTCCAACATGAAGAACGAGGAAACAAGAACATGGGAGAAATGTAAAAAGTAGGAGAAAAAGTAGTAGATGCTTGTGTTGTTCAATCACCATCACCTCCACCCCTGGTAGGAATTGTTTCTGATTGGCGTTGCCGAGCCCGGGCTGGTGCCCGTTCTCGTCGTCGTCATTGTGAGGGTTGGGTTTGTTGCGGTTGTTGTTGTTGAGCAGCATGGCTTGCTTAATGACCCAACAATTTCGATTCATGTGGCGCATGGCTGTTCAACTATGAGTTGTTGTCGCCATTCTTTCACTTGAATGCTTCTTGGTGCCACCGCCCTGGCGCTGGTTGTCGGATCCGGCGTTGACCTCGCCGTCCTCAACATCACTGTCATTGTTGTTTGATAACTCACAAGTATAGGTGATACGGGGCTAACCCGGTGTAGGCCGATCTTTCACGATTGGAGTGGGATCCCTCGAAGAACACGATGAACACGGGGAAGAACGGGGAGAAATCACAAGGGGAAACACTCAAGAACAAGTCCAATCACACATCCACTAGGCAATCAAACACACAAGATCCACAAGGTACATGAACAACAAAGGGAAAGATACAAGGTAAGGTTCATCTCCAAGAGGAGGTCTTGATGGTATCCTAGACGGATCTTCCCGCGAGGGGGTCTTGATGATATCCCGCAGGATCTTCTCACATGAAGGTCTTGAACTCCATGGGAGTGGTAGTCTCTCTCTCTCAAGAGTAGAGTAGGAGCAAAGCTCACCTAAGAATGAGCTATCATATTTTCTTACCCTAGAAAGGAGGTGGAGGAGGTCTATTTGTAGCCCAAGGGGCGAAGGGGTAAGTGAGGGGGCGAATGGGTACACGGGCCTCGGCCCAAGTCATGCGCGCGGGCAAGGCCAGATGATTCGGGCGAACTTCCGGATGATCTGGCTTCGGTGGAAGCCTTCGGGTGTCTTCGACGCACTTATCCGGACGATCCGGGGGAAGGTCCGGATGATCCGGCTAGGCCTGGATGATCCGTACGGTGGTCCGGACGTCCGGCCTGGCTCCAGCAGCCGCTCCATCTTCTTCTCCCCCTTTCTTCCGTCTTCTCTTCCATGCTTCCATAGCGGACGGTGTAGTCATTCCTTGGCGCTTGCACTCCTCCTTGACATCCGTGAAGCTCTGACAATACCTATGCATGCCCACGGGAGAAGTGTCAAGTAGTACACCATCCTCGAAGGGGTCAAGTGAACACGTGTAAAGGAGAAGATTCACCTTTATGTATGAGAAGTAGAGGTTGCACGTGTCACTTGCCAAACGAACTCTCGACATGGTGATGTCCGTAGGATGCTCCGCATCATCTCCTCCCCCTTGGGAAAGATCCGACCTCGGATCGAAAACCAAATCACCATGGGAAAGAGATGGCGTCGCCGTGTAGGAGTGGTCGATTACCAAGTTCTCGTCATCTTGAAGCTCGAAATGGACACTCTCCAGTGTCGCACCGTCTAGTAATTCCTTCAAAAGGAGCAAAGATAACAAGCACTTGGAAAAACAAATATGGTTGCTATTATAGCGAAACCAAGCATTCAAGAGGTGATTCACCCAACAAGTGTTGTCATCAAGCATATCATATGGTTTGACAAAGAAGTGTGGCATGACATTTAAGCATATAAATTGAGCACACTCAAGGTCATCATGGAAACAAGCACGTAAATGTGAGGTAGTGATGCAAATATGTGTGACAAGAGAATAAGCATCTACCTCATGGTCATAGCAATCATGCATAAAGCACTCAACAAACAGTTTATGGTAGGCATAGGAAGCATTCACCACACCAAATAAAACGAAGTGTCTAAACACATGAGTCAAGTACAAGACAATCCAAACATAACGTGCATAGGGTGTAGTGAAAATAGTGTGGCACTCGACACAATATAAAGAGCAATTATTCATCATGTGTGAGGCAATCAAGTCAAGCATGTGACAAGCAATGTGACATGGCATATGTGAAGAAATGATATTGGTGCAACCAACCATATGATAGTAGCAAGTAGTCCAAAAATTGGATGCAACACACAAGGTATATATGTTATGAGGCATGGAAATGTGGCAATCATGGGTGAAAGAAATATCTCGAACATGCATGCAAATGGTGCAAGCAACACATGAAGTGTGATCCACAATATCCAAGCTCAAGAAGGGTGTCACCTTGAAAGCGTGTCCTTGTGCATTCTTCACGATGCCGAAGTGGTAGAATGTATGAGGCTCACTCTCAAGAGCTCGAATGGTCAACTCACGTGAAGTGGAAGTCGACACGAAGTCCAAGTAACCTACACATGCACACAACAAAACAAAGAACGTATGCGCATGGTAGATAAACACATCATCCATCCTGATGGTTCTCTTCTCTTGCACATAACCATTAGTAGCAAAAGTACATGAAGAATATGATGTAACAATCTCAATGTTCATGGCACTAGCATATGGCGCAAAGAAGGAAGACAAGCATGCTTCACAAGAAATATGTCAAAATCTCCAATCATATGTGAGAATGTGATGAGGACATGACTACCTTGGATACGACCAAAAATATTGCAGACATGTATATTTGTGAGGTGATTTCTGATTGCAGGTGTATGGGACATTTGTACAATTCACATATGAAGATAAGGGAAAAAGAGAAGTTTAGGTGCTGTTCAAAAAGTCCTCCCATGTCAGTTTTGGGCCAAGAGAAGATAGAGTCCAAGTCTCTCACATTCTGGATTCAGATTCGGACTGCACAGACATACCTGACTCAAAACACCAAGAACTCTTTCATACGGACTCCGAATTGGGTGATTTTTTTGTTGGAGAGTAGATTTCGTGCTCTTTCCAACCCATTGGATTCACCTTAAAATTCGTCCGGAGCGTTGAGTTATCGACGAAACAATCTGACGCTGCAGCAGAATTCGAGTCAAACTACAAGTCCAAAGGTGTTGCATCACCTCCACTTGGGCCTATGAGCCTTGTACGACCTAGGGTTAGTTTTAGGCTGCCTTGGGACGTCCTCCCACCTCCTTGTCCGCCACCCCTTGCTCCTATATAAGTAGATCCATCTAGTAGCTTTTTCCTTGAGATTTGTTTAGTTAAAAGTTAGCCAACGCAACTTCGTGTACTTCGTTTGTGTCCAACGACCAGACCAAGACCGCTTTCGGATCCCGACCATTATCAATACTTCATCCATATTCGCAAAATTCAGATTCCTTTGTCATATTCTTGCTTGTTCTTCGATTGCTTGCAGGAATAGACCTTCGTAGTCAGGTTGATCATGCTCCGGCGTGGTCAATAACCTCTCAGAGTTGGTTTAGCGATTGCTAAGGCGCAACATCGTGCACGTTTGTAGTCGGATCGTCAAAGCCGACTCCACCGAATCGATAGTTATCATCTCATCGAAAGATCGGGACACCCCGCCTCTATCAAGTGGTATCAGTTTTCAGGTTGCTCGGTGAGAATTTCCAGTTTTCCCTAGATTAGATTTATTTTCTTACCTATTGTCCAAGAAAAAGCCACAAAAAAAGGTTAGATCTATTCATCCTTTGTCCAAGCCAGTCTGAGCCTTTGCAATTTTCTTTTCATTGTTTGCATTATTGAATTATCGGTTGCATCGTCGTGTCGAGTTGCTGGTCTTAGTGTCTAGTTCGTTTAGAGTTTCGAGTTCTGTTCACAGTAGTCACATTGCCACTACATCATTATCCCTTCCGCTGTCCACCATCCATCCATCAATTTTCATCATGTCCTACCCACCGTTCATGATCATAATCATAGTTGAGGTCATTCACATCTTCGCTTGATCCAATCTGCATCTTATCTAGTTTGTTTTGGAAAGAGGGAGAAAAAAAAGACAGAGAAAAAAAGTAAAAAAATGTCAGGGAAAAAAAGGAGAGAAAGAAAAAGAAAAAAGTGTGAGAAAAAAAGAGAAAAAAAAAATTCGGATCAATCTAGAACCAATCTCGTACCTGAATTTGGATTGGAATGTGTTTTGCATACTGTTCAGTAAAACAGGTGTATCTTCCTCGTACGAAGTCCGTTTTGCCTCTGTGAGTACTCACATTAAAGCTAGCAACGAGCCACATCTACATAGTTGCAGAAGCTAGTTCAATGTTTGACACCTCAAAATCGGCTTCTAAATAGGTCTTTTTTCTCTCCAAAGTTCCTGAAGACAGCTTGTTCCAGTTTTTCAGACCCGTTTTAGATTTTTTTGACTCCTCATATCAACTCGGAATTGAGTGATTCATTTTGTGGTTGAAAGCTTGAGTCAGTGTCATTCTTGGGAACAATTATCAGAAAATTGGCACAAACTTTTCCGGAGGAAAGTTGGAGAGAAAGTTGTTGATATATCCTGCTTGGCAGTTGTTTCACATCATTATCTTTACTGCTATCGTGATCTTCACTTTTATCTTGCTATCCAAAGCTACTTCATATCCTTTATTGATGCTAGTTGTGCTACGTTGTGACCTTATTAGTGTTCTAGGCTCGCGTCTCTAGTCCGCTCTAGCCTAGGATCAGCACAGTACCGTCGTTGAGAGTTTATTCAACATTGCATATCTGAATTGATTATTGCTAATCTTTTGCTACAAAATATTTAAGCCTTCTAAGCTCCACATATTTCTACACCGTGTATATGTATGTTCCCCTGGCAATCACTTTACCCAATCTTCGGTGTTATTTGACACTGCTGGTTGCCTGTCACCACCTGCTGCATGGTAAGAATTTGTAAGATATTGATATTTGCTACACTCTGAGCATTTTACCACCACATCCCAGTAGTTCATAGGAACATTATTCTTAGATTTTGTTTCTTGTTTTTTTACTAACTATGGCAGGTTCTGGAGTTGTTAGTTCTTGGGATTCATCAATCATGGGAGATTTGCCACCACCTAAGAAAATACAACAACCGTCACAAGAGGAGCAACAACATCAGAATGCAGATAATCATGTTAATATTTTCATGCCACCATTTATTGGTCGTTTTAGGCCTGATTTATATATTGAATGGGAGTACGAAATAAATGCTATATTTGCTTCCCATAATTTTGATGAGCGTGGAAAATTTGAAGCCGCCGTTAGTACTTTCAGTAGCTTTGCTTTAGTTTGGTGGAGTGAATATTGTCGGTTAAACCTTGATTTTATACCTACTACTTGGGATGATTTGAAACTTGTCATGAGAGATAGATTCGTTGATGTTTATTATACTCGTGGCATGATTAAAAAATTACAACATTTAAAACAAGGCACCGACACGGTAAAAAATATTATGATGATTTACAAACTACATTGTTGCACTCATTTTTAGAAGAAAGTGAAGATGATTTTATGGATAGATTTTGGGGAGTATTAAACCGTGATATTCAAGAGATACTAATTCATGAAGAGTGTTATCCTATGGACCATTTGTTTCGTCTTGCTTGCAAAGCTGAACAGGAAATAAAACGACGTGTGCCCACAAGGAGAACAAGCGCACGGTGCACATTCCAAGTCTGGATACAGATGTTTCTTCAACTACTAGGAATACTATGACAACCACATCTGTTGTTGTGATGACTATATCATCTCCACCATGTGACACATCATCATCGAGAGTGCCTACATCATCTGAGCTGATCATAAGAGGTAATGACAAAGGTACAAATTTTCCATTTTCACATGAAAATGATGCATGCCTAGTTAACTTGAATACATCATGTGTTGATTTACCTATTGATTTGGGCACACCACCTATTTTAGAGAATTGTGTTACTATCATGAATGTGTCATGTGATCAAAAAACCGAAATACCAACAATTTTGAGTGCACCCATTAAATTAACTGTTGATGCAAAAGAATCAATGTTTAATCATTTTGATATGTTAATCTTTCTTCTTCTTGCTCTGAAAGGTTAGCACTAATAATAACAAGATATATTTTCTTTTCCTCAAGATAAGCATACTTAAGATTATCAGGTAATGGTTTGAGTTCAAACACGGGATCACCCTTGTGTGGAGGGGGATCCCCAAGAATTTCAACGGGTAGGTTGTGTTTTAGAATAGGTTCCTGTTGAAGGAACGCTTCATCT
The DNA here is from genome assembly GCF_029641045.1 of Salvia hispanica. Taxonomy (NCBI): domain Eukaryota; kingdom Viridiplantae; phylum Streptophyta; class Magnoliopsida; order Lamiales; family Lamiaceae; genus Salvia; species Salvia hispanica. The sequence goes on from NW_028292657.1 coordinate 79,079, forward strand.
ATTTCCCTTCTTTCCTTCATAAACATATCATTTTCATGGTCTAGCAAATATTGTTCTAACGGATCAGTAGGAGGCACGACAATAGAAGCAAGACCAATAATCTCATCCTTACTAGGTGATTCTCTATCACGAGGTTGTCTACGAAACTTAGCAAAATTAAACTCATGAGACATACCCTCTAAGCCAATTGTAATAGTGTCCTTTTCACAATCAATCTTAGCATTAACAATATTCAAGAAGGGTCTACCAAAAATAACGAGACAAAAATCATCTTGTGGGGAACCAAGAACAAGAAAATCAGCAGGATATTTAACCTTCCCACACAAGACTTCAACATCTCTAACAATCCCAACTGGTTTAATGGTGTCCCTATTTGCAAGCTTAATAGTAGCACCAATATCTTCTATTTCAGCGGGTGCATATCATGCATAATTTTCTTTATATAAATCATAGGGTATTGCACTAGCACTAGCACCCATATCACATAAGCCATGATAACAATGATCTCCTATTTTAACAGAAATAACGGGCATGCCTACCACAGGTCTATGTATCTTAGCATCTGGTCTAACAATATTAGCAGTCTCACTACAGAAATAAATAACATGCCCATCTAAATCATCATCCAAGAGATCTTTAACCATAACAATACTAGGTTCAACTTTGATTTGCTCAGGAGGTGTATAAGTCCTAGTATTACTCTTATTAACAACAATCAAAGTTTTGGCATGATCCTTTATCCTAACAGGAAAAGGAGGTTTCTCAACATAAGTAGTAGGAACAATATGATCACTATAGGTGATGGTCTTTTCTTCAACTGTAATAGGTGAAACTACTTTTACTTAAATGGGAGGATTATATTTAAACCACTTCTCCTTAGGGAGATCAATATGAGTAGCAAAAGATTCACAAAAAGCAGCTACTATCTCAGAGCCAAGTCCATACTTAGCGCTAAATCCACGAAAAGCATCGGTATCCATAAAAGATTTAACACAATCAAACTTAGGTGTCATACCTGACTCCTTACCATCGTCGAAACCCCAATCTTTAGAGTTGCTTTTAATTCTTTCCAATAAATCCCATTTGAATTCAATAGTCTTCAGCATATAAGAACCAACACAGGAAGTATCGAGCATGTTGCGATCACTGGGAGAAAGACGAGCATAAAATTTTTAAATGATCATTTCTCTGGAGAGGTCATGATTGGGGCATGAATATAACATTGACTTAAGCCTCCCCCAAGCTTGAGCGATGCTTTCTCCTTCGCGAGGCCAGGAATTATATATGTAATTACGATCACGATGAACAAGATGCATAGGATAGAACTTTTGGTGAAATTCCAACTTCAATCGTTTATAATTCCAAGATCCCGTATCATCACATAGCCTATACCATGTCATTGCATCTCCCTTCAAAGATAAAGGAAAGATCTTCCTTTTGACAACATCATCGGGAATACCTGCAAGCTTAAATAATCCACAGACTTCATCCACAAAGATAAGGTGTAAATCAGGATGCAATGTTCCATCTCCTGCAAAGGGATTAGCTAGCAGTTTCTCTATCATACCCGAAGGAATCTCAAAGTAAATATTTTCAGTAGGTTCAGTAGGTTGAGGAGCAACTCTTTGCTCTTCTGGTCGGGGTGAAGATACCCCGAACAAGCCCCTCAAAGGATTAGTTTCCATAGTAACAAGTGACAGAAAATTTCAGCACACTATATAAATGTTTCCTTACCAAGTTCCACTCACAAAAAGTGCTACGCTCCCCGGCAACGGCGCCAGAAAAGAGTCTTGATGACCCACAAGTGTAGGGGATCTATCGTAGTCCTTTCGATAAGTAAGAGTGTCGAACCCAACGAGGAGCAGAAGGAAATGACAAGCGGTTTTCAGTAAGGTTTTCTCTGCAAGCATTGAAATTGTAGGTAACATATAGTTTTGTGATAAGATAAATTGTAATGAGTAACAAGCAATGAAAGTAAATAAAGTGCAGCAAGGTGGCCCAATCCTTTTCGTAGCAAAGGACAAGCCTGGACAATTTCTTATAATGAGAAAAGAGCTCCCGAGGACACATGGGAATTATCGTCAAGCTAGTTTTCATCACGCTCATATGATTCACGTTCGGTACTTTGATAATTTGATATGTGGGTGGACCGGTGCTTGGGTACTGCCCTTACTTGGACAAGCATCCCACTTATGATTAACCCCTATTGCAAGCATCCGCAACTACAAAAGAAGTATTAAGGTAAACCTAACCACAACATTAGACATATGCATCCAAATCAGCCCCTTACGAAGCAACACATAAACTAGGGTTTAAACTTCTGTCACTCTAGCAACCCATCATCTACTTATTACTTCCCAATGCCTTCCTCTAGGCCCAAATAATGGTGAAGTGTCATGTAGTCGACATTCACATAACACCACTAGAGGAAAGACAACATACATCTCATTAAAATATTGAACGAATACCAAATTCACATGACTACTAATAGCAAGACTTCACCCATGTCCCCAGGAACAAACGTAACTACTCACAAAGCATATTCATGTTCATAATCAGAGGAGTAATAATATGTATTAAGTATCTGAACATATGATCTTCCACCAAGTAAACCAATTAGCATCAACTACAAGGAGTAATCAACACTACTAGCAACCCACATGTACCAATTTGTTGTTTTGATACAAGATTGGATACAAGAGATGAACTAGGGTTTTGATAGGAGATGGTGCTGGTGAAGATGTTGATGGAGATTGACCCCCTCCCGATGAGAGGATCGTTGGTGATGATTTCCCCCTCCCGGAGGGAAGTTTCCCCGGCAGAACAGCTCTGCCAGAGCTCTAGATTGGTTCCGCCTCGTGGCGGCAGAGTTTCGTCCCGTAAGCTTGCCCACGATTTTTTCCAGGGTAAAAGCCTTCATATAGTAGAAGATGGACACCGGAGGGCCACCAGGGGGCCCAGGAGACAAGGGGGCGCGCCCAGTAGGGGTGGGCGCGCCCCCACCCACCTGTCCAGGGTGTGGGCCCTCTCTAGTGTTTCTTTCGCTTAATAATTCTTATTAATTCCAAAAATGACTTCCGTGGAGTTTCAGGATTTTTGGAGCTGTGCAGAATAGGTATCCAATATTTGCTCCTTTTCCAGCCAGAATTCCAGCTGCCGACATTCCCCCTCTTCATGGTAAACCTTGTAAAATAAGAGAGAATAGCCATAAGTATTGAGATATAATGTGTAATAACAGCCCATAATGCAATAAATATTGATATAAAAGCATGATGCAAAATGGACGTATCAGAGGTGAGTAGGAAATGAGATAAACAATACCAAGTTCCCTTTTCCCAAGTTGAGGATGTATCCCGTTTCACTCAATGTGAAATGAAAGAATAATGGAATTGGTACCGGACTTGTTCACTCACACCTATTAAGTAAAGCTTATGGACTAGCTTGGTTAGGATAGTGGCACAAAAATTTGATGCAAAATGTTAGCAAGAGTCAAATAATGTTGAAAGAGATTCACAAATTTGCAAGTGAAACAAGTAGACTAATAACAATGAATGGCACACGGAAACACACACAGAGATAGGTAAATGTGGCCATGCAACCAAGGAATGAGCACAAAATGTGGAATCCACGAAAAACGCTCGTGTTGCACAACTCAAGAGAGATGCTAGCACGATTGCTCAATAGGCGGATACAACACTTGTGCACAACCCATAAGATGCAAAATGGATAAACTTTCTATCCCAAGTATGCTATTATGTATGGTTCCCGATGTTTCTCATGATGATCGGATACGACAATCTTATATGCAATGTGGCATGATGCTATGGCTATTGCTTACAAGCTTCTTTGCTCTTTCTCTTTTGCTTAAAAGCTTATTATTTTTTTGTATGGCCTTTTTTGCACAATGCACAAACCAAGATAGCAATTGTGTATATGCGAGAACAATCTTGTGACACAAGAGATGGTATGATGATACCAATATGATATGGTATGTATGCAATGGAAGGTACGGATCACTAATGTGCACAAGTAACGTTGCCGACAATACTCAATGGCTAGTCTCGATAGGCAAGTAACGCAAATGGGCTAGGGGTTATCAATGCAATTGCAAGGGGAATATACAATGGTGTTGTCGAGGTTACCGTCCTTGGCGATGATGAGAGGTGGTGTTGCCGAAGTCAACCCGTTCCTAGTTAGCCGAAACACCTTAGGAAACGGAAAAACCGCAAACTCAAAATCTCCAAAGGCAAATGTCAAATGGTGGTAGCGGAAAAGCGGTGGTGGTTTGCACTCGGCAATGCGAAAGTGGGATGATGGGCTATGCGAGTTGGAGTTGAAGTCACCGTCCCTAAGTAGCCGAAACACCTAGGAGACACAAGCCACAACTCAAACAAGTTCAAACAAAATTGGGTTAAGTCGGGTTGGTGGAAATGTATGGTGGACAAGGTTATGCGGAAATGGTGGTGGTGATCGATGAAGAACCAACCGTCCCTAAGTAGCCGAAACACCTTAGGAGACTCGAATCACTACTCAAGCAACCACTAATGCTATGGGAACCAAATGGGTTAGGTTGTGGAAGTCGATGGTGGTAATGCGGATGATATGGTGGTGGCCTTAGGCTAAGATTCCAAAGTTCCGAAACTTTGATGGAGTCAAATGATGTTGGAGGTTATTTTGTGGGATGGGGTATGTCAATAGCTTCAAAACAAGCTAAAGAACGTCAAAAACGGATTCCGGATGAATTAGTTATGGCCAAAACAAAATTTCAGCCGAGTCAGTTTCAGGGTTAACTGGACATCCGGGAGGAGCTCCAGCTCATCCGGGCTATGTCCGGATGATCCGGAAGTACATCCAGATGATCCGGGTTCGTCAACTCGGGTACGGGTATTCGGGCGGGTGGGTTATCCGGACGTCAGGGAGAGGGTCCAGCTGATCCGGGAGGTGTCCGGATGATCCGGGAGAAGGTCAGGATGATCTGGGCAGGTCAAACTGCTCAGGATTTCCTGTCAGAGACGAAATTTTGGGCGGAAATTGGGTGATTTCGGGGCAAAAATTTGATGGATTTCGTGTATGGAAGGTGGGGAAACTTGGGGAAATGCTAGATCCACTTATGAAACCAAGCAAATCCATGGATCAAAATTAACAAAACATCATCAAACCAAAAAATCACAAAAAAATTTGAGGCTATTTTTGGTAGGGATTTCGAAATTTAGGACGAAATCAAACAAAAGAAGGCTAGAAAATGGTGGGAGGGACTCCAAATACATGATAAACATGGCTCATGACACCATATGATACGGGGCTAACCCGGTGTAGGCTGATTTTTTACGATTGGAGTGGGATCTCTCGAAGAACATGAAGAACACGGGGAAGAACGGGGAGAAATCACAAGAAGAAACACTCAAGAACAAGTTCAATCACACATCCACTAGACAATCAGACAATCAAACACACAAGATCCACAAGGTACATGAACAACAAAGGGAAAGATACAAGGTAAGGTTCATCTCCAAGAGGAGGTCTTGATGGTATCCTAGACGAATCTTCCCGCGAGGGGGTCTTGATGATATCCCGTAGGATCTTCTCACATGGAGGTCTTGAACTCCATGGGAGTGGCAGTCTCTCTCTCTCTCTCTCAAGAGTAGAGGTAGGAGCAAAGCTGACCTAAGAATGAGCTATCATATTTTCTTACCCTAGAAAGGAGGTGGAGGAGGTCTATCGAATGGGTACACGGGCCACGGCCCAAGTCATGCGTGCAGGGGGTCCCGGATGATCCGGGCGAACTTCCGGATGATCCGGACGAAGTCCCGGATGATCCGGCTTCGGTGTAAGCCTTCATGTGTCTTTGGCGCACTTATCCGGACGATCCGGGGGAAGGTCCGGATGATCCGGCTGGGCTTGGATGATCCGAACAGTGGTCCTAACGTCCAACCTGGCTCCAGTAGCCGCTCCATCTTCTTCTTCTCCTTTCTTCCGTCTTCTCTTCCATGCTTCCCTCGCGGACGGTGTAGTCGTTCCTTGGCGCTTGCACTCCTCCTTGACATCCTTGAAGCTCTGACAATACCTATGCATGCCCACGGGAGAAGTGTCAAGTAGTACACCATCCTCGAATGGGTCAGGTGAACACATGTAAAGGAGAAGATTCACCTTTATGTATGAGAAGTAGAGGTCGCACGTGTCACTTGCCAAACAAACTCTTGACATGGTGATGTCCGTAGAATGCTCCGCATCAATAGGGGGTCATTTGTAGCCTTCTTTGATAAATTAGAGTGTCGAACCCAACGAGGAGCTAAAGGCAGAACAAATATTCCCTCAAGTTCTATCGACCATCGATACAACTCTACGCACACTTGATGTTTGCTTTACCTAGAACAAGTATGAAACTATTTTGCAAGAATAAAACTATGAGTACTTTGCGAGAATAAAACTACGGATAAAATGCAAGGTAGTAAAAGTGGATAGCTTTTGTCAATGAGAAAGTCATTTGTCCCTAGGCAATCGATAACAAGTACCGGTAATCATTCTTGTAATTTTATATGAGGGAGAGGCATGAGCTAACATACTTTCTCTACTTGGATCATATGCACTTATGATTGGAACTCTACCAAGCATCCTCAACTACTAAAGATCATTAAGGTCGTGAAACCCAACCATAGCATTAAGTATCAAGTCCTCTTTACTCCCATACGTCATACCCCACTTACTCAGGTTTAAGCTTCTGTCACTCTCGCAACCCACCATAAGCGAACCATGAACATATTGCAACACCCTACAGTAGGGGGCCCTCACGTTTGTGTGAGACGGAGGGCACCATAGGACAACACCATAAATAAAATATACAATTATACCAACCAAGATCACGATTAACCCATAGGACAAAACGGATCTACTCAAACATCATAGGATAACCATAGATCATTGGGAAATAATATATGGAGTTGAGCACCATGTTTAAGTAGAGATTACAGCAGGGAGAAGGGGTGTTACACTGCTGCATAGAGGGGGAGAGAGTTGGTATTGATGGTATCAAGATTGTTGATGAAGATCACCGTCACGATCCTAGCCCCGGCGGCACTCCGGCGCCACCGGGAGAGAGGGGGAGAGGCCCTCCTCCTTCTTCTTCTTCTTGGCCTCCCCCCTAGATGGGAGGATAGTTCCCCCTCTGGTCCATGGCCTCCATGGCGGCGGAGGGGCAGGAGCCCCTCCGAGATTGGATCTCCCTCTTTGTTCTCTTCTGTTTCGCCCTCCCCAGATCTAGCCCTTCACGGTTTCTTAGATTCCGGGAGATCCGTAACTCCGATTGCGCTGATCTTTTTACACGATGTTTTTGCGGATATAAGATTCCTTGCGCCCGAAGTAGAGCTCCCACCGACATTTGAGGAGGGCACAACCCACCACCACGCGCCAGGGGCCTCTAGCGCACCATGGTGTCTCATGGGCTGTGTGGGCCTCCGTTTGCAGTGATTCCAACTCCCAAAAATCACATATATTCCAAAATAATTCTCTATGAAATTTTAGTGCATTTGGACTTCGTTTGATATGGATACTCTGCGATATGAAAAACATGCAGAAAATAGGAACTAGCACTGGGCACTGGATCAATAGGTTAGTCCAATAAGTCATATGAAAAGTTGCCAAAAATATGTGAAAATTGAATAATATTGGCATGAAACAATAAAAAATTATAGATACGACGGAGACGTATCAGCATCCCCAAGCTTAAATCCTGCTCGTCCTCGAGTAGGTAAGTGATAAAAAAGATAATTTTTGATGTTGAATGCTACCTAGCATAAACTTGATCATTTGTCTAGTCATGGCATGAATATTAAGACACAAGTGATTCAAAGCAATAGTCTATTTTTGACATAAAGACATCCCAACAAACAATCATGTCTTTCAGAATATCAACGCTAAAGAAAGCTATCCCTACAAAATCATATAGTCTTGTCATGCTCTGTCTTCTTAACACAAAGTTTAAATCATGTACAACCCCGATGACAAGCCGAGCAATTGGTTCATACTTTTTAATGCGCTTAAGCTTTTTCAACTCTCACGCAATACATGAGCGCAAGCATGGATACAACACTACGGGTGGAATAGAGTATGATGATAGGGGTAAATATAAAGAAGACAAAAAAGTAAGAAAGTCTCACATCGACGTGGTTAACCAACGGGCTATGGAGATGCCCATCAATTGATATCAACGTGAGGAGTAGGTATTGCCATGCAACGAATGCACTAAGAGCTACAAGTGTATGAAAGCTCCATATGAAAACTAAGTGGGTGTGCATCTAATCCTATAATGAAATATTCCCACTAGTATATGAAAGTGACAACATATGAGACTCTCCATAATAAAAACATGGTGCTACTTTGAAGCACAAATGTGGTAAAGATACTAACAATGCCCCTTCTCTCTTTCTTTATTTTTTTCTTTTTCTTTTTTCTTTCTTTTCTTTCTTTTTTTCTTTTTTCCTTTTTCTTTTTTTCTTTCTCTCATTGTCCGGAGTCTCATCCCGACTTGTGGGGGAATCAGAGTCTCCATCATCCTTTCCTCACTGGGGCACTGCTCTAAAAATGATGATCATCACACTTCTATTTACTTATAACTCAAAAGAAATAAAAATTACAACTCGATACCTATAACAAAATACGACTCTATATGAATGCCTCTGGCAATGTACTAGGATGTGCAATGATCTAGCGTAACATGTATGAAAAATGATGAACGGTGACTGAGCCAACACTATGTCAGCTATATGATCATGCAAAGCAATATGACAATGAATGCTCAAGTCATCAAACGGAAGCGGTGGAAGTTGCATGGCAATATATCTTAGAATGGCCATGGAAAAGCCATAATAGGTTGGTATGGTGGCTGTTTTGAGGAAGATATAATAAGGCTTATGTGTGATAGAGCGTATCATATCACAGGGTTTGGATGCACCTGCGAAGTTTGCACCGACTCTCGAGGTGAGAGAGGGCAATGCACGGTACCGTAGAGGATAGCAAATTGCGGAAAGGTAAGAGTGCGTATAATCCATGGACTCACATTAGTCATAAAGAACTCACATACTTATTGCAAAAGTTTATTAGCCCTCGAAGCAAAGTACTACTACGCATGCCCCTATGGGGATAGATTTGTAGGAAAAGACTATTGCTCATCCCCGACCGCCACTCATAAGGAAGACAATCAAGGATAAATTGCCCTCCAACTTTCATAGCATAACGAGAGACTATACGTGCATGTTTCGGGAATCACAAACTTTAACACCAATATTCTTACTAACCACAACTGTTTACTAGTACCTCCCACATATTCCATATCTATATCGCAAAACTATTGCAAGGAATCAAACATATCATATTCAGTGATCCATAAGTTTTATGTAGGATTTTATGACTAACCATGCAATTGATCAATTCCGTTGACTCTCTAAATAGATATAAGTGAATCATGAGAGTTTAATTCTTTCTACAAAAAATCATGCTCTAAAAAATATAAGTGAAGCAAACGAGCATTCTATGAACATCAGTTTTCTATGTGAAGAGAAACAGACAATCCAAACTTCAAATGATATAATTGAAGCACATGAAGCATTCTATAAAGCCATACTCAAAAGATATAAGTGAAGTGAAATCAGCATTCTATAAATCAACCATGGACTATCTCATACCAGCATGGTACATAAAAGAAAAGTGAAAACTAAATGCAAAAGACTCTCCAAGATTTGCACATATCATATGAACGAAACGAATCCGAAAACATATCGATACTTTTTGAATAAAGATGGGATGCCTTCCGGGGCATCCCCAAGCTTAGACGCTTGAGTCTCCTTGAATATTTACTTGGGGTGCCTTGGTAATCACGCAAAGGAGAGTCCCATCCGGACACGGGACGAAGTCTTGAGTCTTGTATCTTCACGGTCCATCAGTCCGGCCAAAGTATATAGTCCGGCTGTCCGGATACCCCCTAATCCAGGACTCCCTCAGTAGCCCCTGAACCAGGCTTCAACGACGACGAGTCCCACGCAGTTTTGTCTTCGGCATTGCAAGGCGGGTTCCATCTCCGAATACTCCAAAGTAATTATCGAACACTTAAATCGTGTCCCGGTCTGCAAGATGATCTTCACATACCACCGTAGAGAGAATGATATCTCACAAATGTAACCTACTAACGACTATAGACGACGTGACATGACACTACGGTCGAGTCATTATTTGAACCATTTTCCCACAACCAGCCACAACACATATTGTGAGGCGGCTTCCTCGGCACGTCTTGTCGAAGCAGAGATCATGTCCCCTTATCACGGGATTCCCATCAATACGGGTATGGGTAACCCAACCGCACCATCAATCGCGGTGCTTGGGAAATAAGCGATCTTCAACGGGCAAGTGGGGAGGCGCACCGTCTTCGTCGCCTCTATAAAGGGATAAGGATTTCCCCATTTTTACCCATGCCTTCTTCCTCCTCTGCTTATCCATTCTCGCACCCTCGAGCTCCAGCACCCTAGTTCACACCTTCTTTGCACAGAAAAATATGTCCAGAGCAAGGGGCAAGTGGGTGGCCTCCATCATGAAGGAGGAGCATATCACGAAGCTCCGGGCGGCCAGATACTTGGCCGCAGATATTGCGCACCGGCTGCCGGACGCAGGGCAGATCATTCCTACTCCGGGACCCCATGAGAGAGTTGTGTTCCTTACCCACTTCATCCGTGGACTGGGATTTCCACTTCATCCCTTTGTCCGCGGGCTTATGTTTTACTATGGGCTAGACTTCCATGATCTAGCCCCAAACTTCGTCCTCAACATCTCGGTGTTCATCGTCGTGTGCGAGGCCTTACTCCACATCAAGCCTCACTTAGGCTTGTGGCTACGAATCTTCTGTGTGAAGCCGAAGATCGTGAGTGGCCAGCAAGTGGAGTGCGGAGGCGCCATGGTGGGCAAGATGCCCAACGTCACCTGGCTTGACGGCTCCTTAGCAAAGACCATGAAAGGGTGGCAATCGGGGTGGTTCTACATCACCAAGCCGCGTGACGCCAACTGGGCGGCGGTCCCTGAATTCCGATCCGGAATTCCCATGCGGCTCACCTCCTGGGAAAAGAAGGGCCTAGCCTGGGCGAGCCTGCGGAGCTGACCGGACTTCAGAACTGCATCAAGAATATGATTGACAAAAAAATCAAGCTTGTCAACATAGTCCAGTCCATGCTCGTCCACCGAATTCTTCCGTGCCAAAGACGGGCTTTTAATCTGTGGGAGTTCGTCTCGGCCGAACACCAGACACTTCAAGAGCTCTACGGCACGACACTCAAGGACGCATGGAAGGTGCTATTCAAGGCCTCCAAAATACCTCCTCCCACATCCGAGGACTGCGGACTCCACGCCTCCCCCTCCCCCCTCCCGTCCGGTGAGTTTTCTAACCATCACCAGATGTAGTTTTCCCAGCATACTCATGGGAGGATTTTAAGTCATCGTGTGTACTTAATCAGGAGTACGTGGAGACGGCGGAGCGGATCAACCGTCCGGCTCCACTGCCAGAAGGTCCGGCGACCACTCTCCTGACGAAGATGCTAGTCCTGGTGCCCTACAAGGCACCAGAAAAGAAAGCCGAAAAGAAGGCCCCGGGGACCAGGAAGGGTCTCTGGCATAAGGTCGTACCGGACGCCTCGTCCGAAGACGACGAGGCACACTCCTCACACGAAGGGGAGGAGGAGAAGGAATGGGCCGCCCCATCCGGGGAGGCCGAAGGGCCTAAGAGGGCGGCCCTAGGGACCAGGAAAGGTCCCCGACGCAAGGCCGTCATAGGCTCGTCGTCCGAGGATGACGAGGCAGATTCCTCCCGCGGAGGCAGGGGGGTCACGAAGAAATTCCACCTCTCCGCACTGGGGAGGAGAAGAAAAGGAAAGTTGCTCCGGAGGGGGAGGCTAGGACGCCCAAGAAAGGAAAGGCGTCCCTTCCGGATTACTCCACCACGGTCGCCTATAGCGAGGAGGAGTGGCTGCCTAGGGGGAAGCCCCTAGTAAGATCGTAAGTATACGCACTTCCGTTGTACTTTAGTGCGACTTCGCTTCATAGTCTGTTATAACACCGAACACGCATATGCAGTCCGGCCAGGGGCCATCCCGAGGTATCCTCTTCGGATGGGTCTTTGAGCGATTCGGCGATGAATTCGCTCCCAACGGCCACTTCCCCTCGGCCTGCGGATGACACGGAGGTGTTGTCCCAAAGGCTCCCTGAGCAAGGGGAGGCGACTCTGGAGATGCCCCAAGGCGAAATTCCAGACGCCGGGCACACGGGGCGCAAGATCCCCGCAGATTGTGCCAACGGGAGCCGTAGCAAGTCGGGCTCCCAGCCGGACACTATACTGGAACCTCCAAAGGTTCCGGATTCAGGCCGGCAGCCCCTCGCTAAGGAGGGCGGGCCGTCCGTGCTGATGACTTCCGTTACGCTAGAGGCGTCGGATAGTCTGCTGGAAGCGCTTCACAGCGCTTCCATGGATGAAGAGCACTGTACTCTTATGGGTGCGGTGATTCAGAAGGTTCGGTCTGCCAAAAGCGGATTGACCGAAGCCTATACCAGCCTCCTGACAAGCTTTGAGGTAAGTAATAAAAAGTGTGTGAAATTATCACCCGATAGACAGTAGCCCCTGACACTCTGTTTGGTGTTCGAAAAGAAAAGCCAAACGAAGGGTCAATTTTAACCCGCAGGAGTCTAATATTAGGTGTCTATGTGAATAAGCAGGCGGTGTTGCTTGCCGCTGCTGCCCGCACGGCGGAGGTCTCCGGACTCAAGCGGGACCTAGAGCAGACCCAGGGAGAGCTCAGCCTCAGGAAGAGGCAGCTCGAAGAGAACAAAGGTGAGTGATACCCCATTCACATATCACAAAGAATAAAAATTGGTGACGCTAAAAAAACATTATGATTTTGCAATAGGGGCCACGATAGAAGTGGCATCCCTGAAGAAGGTGTTATCCGAGGCCGAAAACAAGGCGGCCATGGAGCGCATTGAGTGTGAAAAGCAAAATGATAGGGTGGGCGAGGTACAGCAAGAACTCCAGGAGCTCGGCAAGAAGTTCGAGTCCTTGGAGCGTGACTTCAAGACGAAGGAGTCTGAACTTGCGAAGGCCCATTTGAGTATGAAAGACGCAAGGCTGAAGCCGAAAAGGCCCAGCAGGAAATCCAGGCAGCCAAGAAGATAGCGGCGGGTAAGACATTCTTTATGCAAAGCAAGCATGTGGAGGAGGTGTTTCTTTTACTTACCCGAATTCAGAGCTCCCTAGGGGCATTCGTAGATCTACCACGCAGCATATGGGATGTCGCGGAGTTCTACCGTGTCGAAGAGGGGAGCTCAACGGAGAAGCTGTTCTGGTCCCAGTATGCTGGATCCGAACACCCGATGCCTCTGAGTGACCAATTAAAGCAACTGGTTGAACTCCACAGGGCGGCCGAAGTGGCTATGAAGGATTTCATAGTCCGGATGTGGCCTGGTGAGCCCCTACCCGCCAGTTACTTCGGCCTGATAAAGCGGATGGTAAATGCCTGTCCGCGGTTGGAAGTGATCAAGCGATCCGTTTGCATTGAGGGTGCCCGCCGAGCCTTTGCCCTTGCGAAGGTGCTTTGGGGCAAGCAGGACGCGGAGAAGCTGGTGAAGGATGGACCGTCAGAGGGCAAGGCGCATCGCTATCCCGAGAAATATTATGATGGTGTTATGAAAGGCGCTCGCCTCGTGGCCGATGAATGTACAAAGGACACAATCTTTGAGTGAATGTACTCTTGTCGTTTTTTTAATATAAAGACGAAGTTATTTGCGCTATGTAGCGCTTTGTTGATTTAAAATATTACCTTCTGTGCGGCTGTTTATAAAATTCTGAAAGTAGGCCAGTCGTCGGCTTCCGCCCCCATGTAACTAGTACTGGGGTGTTCGTGGAAAACCCAGACACTCTTTATCCAAATATTTGGTCCCTGAAGGAGGTGTTTGGCACAACGAACAAGGCAATCGGACTATGCGGCTTTATAACTTTCACTTAGCCATAGAAGTCTATAATTTTAAATTTCGGCGAAGCCCCTAGAATTCGGAAAGCCGAATTGGGGCGCTATATACGCCTAAATCCGACGAGGCCGATTCCTCGCCTAAAGCGGAAAAATCTTTAAGGATTTTAAGACCTCTCGAACAGCGACCAGCTCTCGCCGCATCATGCCGGTCAGTTTTCGGCTTTCTCTACTGAGGTGCTCGTTCGGAAGAACCGGGACACAGTCGATGTAGTTTTCCCTGCGCTACCTTAGCCGATATAACGGAATGTAAGGTACCAAAACAAGGGAGCCGAGCTAACCCAACTATTGACCCAAGACATGATTCGGAGCTGATGCATACAATGCTATAAGTTCGGGTGCCGCACTATCGAAAGTGTTCGGACTTACCTTGCCATATTAAGGGGCGCCGTAAGAAGCCCCTGGCAAACTGAACGTACCAAGGTGTACGGATGCAATAGTAAATAAACATTTATATGAAAAATGTGTAGATAGGAATAATAAGTTGACGCTATATATAATATCCCATGGATGGATAATACGTCTAAGCGTATGTTTACAATGAATGTGCTAAGCAGAGGTGAATAGGACTATTTGACATGTCCTATCCAAGGGCGGGCCGCATGTAGGTATATTAAACAGGTATAGCGATCGTGAATAGATTCCACCTGGGTATTTCCTTTGTGCGCAACGCCTTTTGCCTCCTTTGATTTCTCTCCTGTAAAAGTCCAATAATCCAGCTCTTCTGAAGAGGCTGCCCGAAAGCAGGGTCCTGAAAGATAAAGGGGGTTATTAAAGTATGTTGCGGCTGAACCGCACTGGTGACTGTGTCACTATTGCGCCTCCGCCTATGCCCATGGTATTTTGAGTGTGTAGTTGTGTACGTGCGGCACGAATGCTGCCTTAATGGGGCTGGAGCAGAGGCTGGACTGCTAGTCGCGCTCTTGGCGTGCCTGGCGATCCTGTTGCGGGGTACTCTAGACTCGCTTGACGGTGTTCGGAGTTGTTGTCGCTGGATTTGTGGTTTGCCGGAGAAGGCTGCTTTGTACTTCTGCCGTGAGGGCTGCAGTATGCTCTTCTGTACGGAGAGAGCGGTCCATGTTTCCGTTGACTATTATGACCCCGCGAGGTCCTGGCATCTTGAGCTTAAGGTATGCATAGTGTGGTACCACATTGAATCGAGCAAATGCGGTTCGTCCAAGCAGTGCATGATAACCGCTATAGAAAGGGACGATATCGAAGATTAACTCCTCGCTTCGGAAGTTATCCAGAGATCCGAAGACCACTTCCAGTGTTATGGAGCCCGTGCAACGGGCCTCTACTCCTGCAATTACACCTTTGAAGGTGGTTTTGGTGGGCTTGATCCTTGAGGGGTTGATGCCCATTTTGCACATTGTGCAGGGTCAGGCTGCTGCCGCCGTCCATAAGGACTTGTGTGAGGTGAAATCCGTCAATGATTGGGTCTAGGACCAATGCGGCTGAACCGCCGTGACGGATGCTGGTAGGGTGATCCCTACTATCAAAGGTGATCGGGCAGGCTGACCATGGGTTGAATTTTGGGGCGACTGGCTCCATCGCATAGATGTCCCTTAGTGCTCGCTTTCGTTCCCGTTTGGGAATGTGGGTGGCGTAGATCATGTTGACCATTTTCACCTGGGGAGGAAATTTCTTCTGTCCCCCCGTGTTCGGACGTCAGGGCTCTTCGTCATCGTCGCTGTGCAGCCCCTTGTCCTTGTTCTCGGCCTTTATCTTACCGGCTTGTTTGAACACCCAGCAGTCTCTATTAGTGTGGTTTGCTGGTTTATCTGGGGTGCTGTGAATTTGGCATGAGCGATCAAGTATGCGGTCCAGACTGGATGGTCCCTGATTGTTTCTTTTGAATGGCTTTTTCCGCTGACCGGATTTTGAGCCACTGAATCCGGCGTTGACTGTCGTGTCTTCAGTGTTGTCGCCATTGTTCCGACGCATATGTCTGTTGCACCGTGGCTTGTCATTATTGTCACGGACATTTGAAGTGCCGGAGTTTATTGGTGTGGTGCTACTGCGAGCCAACCAGTTGTCCTTGCCTGCGCAAAAGTGTGTCATGAGTGTCGTGAGGGCCGCCATTGATTTTGGTTTTTCCTGGCCGAGGTGTCGGGCGAGCCACTTGTCGCGGATATTATGCTTAAAGGCCGCCAGGGCTTCGGCATCCGGACAGTCGACAATTTGGTTCTTTTTAGTTAGGAACCGAGTCCAGAATTTATTGGCTGACTCTCTGGGCTGTTGGGTAATGTGGCTCAAGTCATCAGCATCTGGTGGTCGCACGTATGTGCCCTGGAAGTTGTCGAGGAAAGCGTCCTCCAGGTTTTCCCAATTGCCAATGGAATTTGCCGGCAGGCTATTTAGCCAGTGTCGGGCTGGTCCTTTGAGCTTAAGGGGAAGATACTTTATGGCGTGTAGATCGTCACCGCGAGCCATGTGAATGTGGAGAAGGAAATCTTCGATCCATACTGTGGGGTCTGTTGTGCCATCGTATGATTCAATGTTTATGGGTTTAAACCCTTCTAGGAATTCATGATCCATCACTTCATTGGTGAAGCAGAGGGGGCGTGCGGCGCCTCTATGCCAGGCTATGTGGCTACGCAGTTCGAATGAGTTTGGTTGGCTGTGTTCGGCCCGGCCGGACTTGTTGATAGTGTATCCGGCATGACGATCGTCGTCACGTGTTGGGGGGCGCCCCGTGATCCGTAGATCGATCTTGGCCGTCCTGCCTTGTTTTCCAGTATATCTTGCAGGTCCTGCCTATTACCCCGGGTCGTAGTGTATTGGCGTTGGGGGGCGCCCCGTGATACGCCGTTTTATCCCAGCCACGAGGTGGCCGGTCAGCTGTGTGGCGCTCGAGTCCATATTCCTCGGCTGCCAGGACTTTCGTCCATCTTTCTCTGAGCAGGTCTTGATCAACTTGGAGCTGCTGCTGCTTCTTTTTCAGGCTCCTCGCAGTGGCCATAAGCCGGCGCTTGAAGCGCTCCTGCTCTAGGGGGTCCTCAGGCACGCCGAACTCGTCGTCGCCGAGACTAATCTCGTCTTCAGAGGAGGGGCATGTAGTTGTCCTCCTCCGGGTATCCGTCCGTCGCCTGTTCGTCTGGGCTGACCTGCCCGTCTTCCTGTTCGGCCTGCTCGAAGGCAGGCTGATCGGGGTTGTATTCATCTTCGGCACCATCCGGGTTGTTTCCGTCTCCTGTGCCGGTATTGCTGTGGCGGGGCTTGGAGCGGTGCTGACGTCGCCCATGCTTTGCTTTCTTCCTTGAGGGGTTATCCTCCCATTGCCTCATCGCCATTGGTTTCTTTCGGAGTGTCCACCATATATATATCATATGAGGAGGTGGTTGTCCACCGCCCCGTGGGTGGTGGTTCCTGTTCTTCTCCTACATCGTCGTCCACACCGTCGATGTCTTTAGAGTCGAAATCAAGCACGTCGGTCAAATCATCGACAGTGGCTATGAAGTGGGTGGTGGGTGGGCAACAAATTCCTTCGTCGCCCGCTTCCCACTTGAGCCGGACATAGTTCTGCCAAGAGTCTTCTGCCAAAGAGAGAGACCTTAACGAGTTTAGCATATCGCCAAAGGGTGAGTGCTGGAAGATATTCGCAGCGGTGAACTCCATTACCGGAGCCCAACCAGATTCAGCGGGCTCGGGGGTGCGTGGATTGGAGCCTACAGCCGGACATGAGTCTGGGAGTCCGGTGTCACCGGCTTCCTTGGGGTTGAAGCCGGTGCTCGGCTCTACCACCGATGAGTGTGCGGCCTCCGGGGCGGGGTCCATCCACCCATCCTCGGATGGTGCGATCTGCCCTGGATTTAGGTTCGGAACTCCTGCAGGTGCGCTACCCCGAGTATTGTCAGACAGCAGGTCTAAGATGTGCTCGTCGTGACTGTTCGGCGCTCCTGGCGTAGGCCCGAATCCGTCAAAGATCAAGTCTCTGCAGATATCGGCCACGTAGTTCAAGTTTCCGAACCTGACCTGATGGCCGAGGGCGTAGCTGTCGATCTGCTCCAGATGGCCAAGCGAATTGGCCCGCAGTGCGAAGCCGCCGAACATGAAGACCTATCCGGGGGGAAAGTCTCACCCTGGACCGTGTTGTTGTTGATGATTGAAGGAGACATCGAGCCTTGCAGCGATGACACAGAGGAACTCTCAATGAAAGCACCAATGTCGGTGTCAAAACCGGCGGATCTCGGGTAGGGGGTCCCGATCTGTGCGTCTAAGGCTAATGGTACAGGAGGCAAGGGACACAATGTTTTACCCAGGTACGAGCCCTCTCGATGCAGGTAAAACCCTACTTCCTGCTTGATTGATCTTGATGATATGAGTATTACAAGAGTTGATCTACCACGAGATCATAGAGGCTAAACCCTAAGAGCTAGCCTATGATGATTATGATTGTTATGATCGTCCCTATACGGACCAAACCCTCCGGTTTATATAGACACCGGAGGGGGCTAGGGTTTACACAGAGTCGGTTTACAAAGAAGGAAATCTAATATCCGGATCACCAAGCTTGTCTTCCACACAAAGGAGAGTCCCATCCAGACACGAGACGAAGTCTTGAGTCTTGTATCTTCACGGTCCATCAGTCCGGCCAAAGTATATAGTCCGGCTATCCGGATAACCCCTAATCCAGGACTCCCTCACCCATCTCCTCTCAATCTTTTGAATGCGCACCTTGCGCTGATTTTTATCTTCCTCGGGGTGTGTGCAGTATCCAACATAAATATCATCAGGGATCTCAAATGATGTGTTGACCTCAGGCCTCTTTCCACCCTTCTGTGGCTTCTTACCGTTAGCCATTTTCTTTAGCTGAGGAATATGAACAACTGAAGTTTCTGAAGAGGTGTGCAACTTTTTTCGACGAACACTGCAAATGAGTTAAGTTGATGAGAACCTAGTGATTCAGCAGCGGTCATGAGTACCTGTGAACAGATTATAGTTGCGAGGAATTTGGAGAGGTCATATGCGTTCTCAGAAGGTTTTTCAAAAAGAATAAGTTTGAGGAATTTGACCAGATGAGTCTCGAAGAATTTCACAAAGCGTTCTTTGTCTTAGGTTGCAGAGTTGTATAGATTGAAAATACACACAATTGAAGAATCTTGAAGAAAAGCATTGCTTAGAGAAACGAATCAAGAGCAGATGATATGTGAGGTGTTCAGTGTGTGAAGATTTGAAGAATAAACACCTTTGAAGATTTTAAAGAAAACATTTGAATCAAAGAGGCAGTAAAAGTAACTTTTAATTACCCTTGATGAAGAACACGACGAACTGAGAAGTGTAGATGTGAAGTTCTTCAGATCTTCCACGCCCTAACTCGGCAGAGGAAGACAGCTACGGCGGCGGCGGAGTGAAGAAATCCGCAACCGGCGCGAGTGCGACGACGACGAGGTCGAGGCAGTGAAGCTCATCCTCACCGGTGATGATGATGTAGCGGCAGCGCTAGGGTTTGAGAAGCTCGAGCGGGAGTAAGAACGAGCGGAGTAAAAACGAAGTGAGGAAGGGGAGGGGGTATTTATAGTCAAAGTGAAATAACTGTATGCCCGAAGAAATTGGACGAACGTGACCCTGACCCTTCTCATTCGCTTGACATGTGTCACCCACGTACTGAGAGGTGACGATCTGTAAGATCGTGGGTGAATAGATAAGTATTGTCGTGGGATGCGGAACGGTTTGAGCGGCAAAGCCAAAAATTTAGATAAGGTAAGTTAAAACTTTCGTTCGCAATTTCTTTAGCTGTCAAGGACACAGTGAAGATTTTGAACGAGTTTCAAATAGAACGCACATGAAGAATTTGTGAAAAGATTGGATTGAGTTTAGCATAGAGGGGGGAGGGTCCGATCACATTCACTTAGCAGGAAAACCAGCTTGAAGAAATAGCAATAAGTGAATGTTGTAGAGGACATAAACTCATATATATAGGGTGGGTCTATTATTATAACACCCTTAAGACCTTATTCTGCACATCAAAAGTGCTTATTCTGCACACCGACGCCCACCCAAAAGCCCCTCCGCGCGGCGCCCCCCACCTTCTTCCCCGCACCATCGCCCTGGCCATCACCCCCCCCCCCACACACACACACAACCACCTTCTCCCCACACCGCCGCCTCCCAGCCAGCCATCCTCCCGCTCCGCACGTCCAGCCACCGGATCCGGCGGTCCCTCCTCCCACCATCGCCCTGTGGCCACCGGATCTGGCGGGATCCTCCTCCACCTCCCTCCTCCCAACCCCGTCCATCCACCTACCCCGGCTGCGACCTCCTGAGCCGGCCACCTCCCTCCTCCCAGGTGCCCAGCGCGGCTGCCAGTGACCGGATCCGCCTACCCCGCAGCACGGGTGCTCCTTGCGCCGCCCACCAACTACCGTCGCCTGCCCCGCTCCACCCCGTCCGAATTCGGCCCGGATCCCATCTAGCTGCAGGTCAGGGGAGGGGGCACTGTGTGTGGAGCAGAGGAGGCACCAGATCCAGGACGCGCCGGCCCTCCCGCTGGTGCACCTTGTCCGTGCTCCGGGAATGGATCCGCCCATCACCAGCTGTGGTGCTCCTCCGGCGAACACAGGGCACTCCGGCACAACATGCCTCTGCCGGCGTTGATGAGGACACCCTCGATCTCCATGGCCAGCCCCTGAAATACTTGTTGCAGCTCTTTTCTATCGGTTTTTGCAGCTCTATTCTGGGAATTGTGCAGCTCTGTTCTTCTCTATGTGCAGTGCTCGGGGAGCTACCTTGTCGCTGCAGTTCGCATACGCATGACGAGGTCCACGAGCGGGCGTTGGGGCGGGTCAGATGCACTTTGTTTTTTGTTTGGAGAAGATTTGCAAGTTTTGAGTCTATTGAGATTAAGATGTGCGGTTCGGCATGCTCATTCGACGCTCCAGTGCAGCGGGGTTAGCTGTCCAATGCAGTTCATTGGCGCGTCCCCAACATCTCCTATAGTCTGAATCTCCTAGGGTCTGAAAAACTGCTCGCGCTAACTTGCTGCTCGGCCACTCTCCGCAGCGGCGAGCCCTGGCAACCAGATCCAGGGACCCTTCCAGCAGTGTCATTGGCCATGCTGCACCGCCGCCAGAGCCCTGGCCCCGCCAGATGGCGCGGGTGGTGCTGCACAGGGCGCACGGCCCATCGCCGATGAGACCAGCGGTTCACCTCTGCAGCTCATGGGATCGGGGGCTGATGCGGTGCGGTTGATGCGCTGACGAAGTTCATGGAATTTTTGGCATTTTCAGATTTTGCTAGGGCACAAAAAAAATGCAGTTTCGCCTGGGTCTTCGGTGCAGTGTGAGCGGTGCAGGCTTGAAGTGCGCGCGGTGCTAGATGTAGTGCTCACGGGTCTGGCGTGCAGCGCAGTGCACCTCGGACCCCTCGTGTTCGTTTTGAAGTGGCCGTGCACCCCAACGGCCAAAGCCTGTGCATGCTCATCTTGATGGCTGGCTGGCACTCTCGTGTCACACTCTTGCAGATGCGGTTCACTTGTACTATATGTTAGTTCATTTTTGCATATGCGAGAAAAAAGGAAGCATCATGTGCATGTAGTTCCTTTTGTATATATTTGCAATGCGGTGTGGGTATGTATGTAGTACACCCAGGTCATTGTGATTTTTTAGAAAACAATTTGTATTGTTGCATGTGGCTGTTTTCACTTGTTTTCTGTATGCTTGCAGTGCAGTATGTATGTTTGCAGTGCACTCCTGTGGTTTCCCTTGTAAAAACATTCCCTTTATAAAAACAATAAAAAATCATCATAGAAGTTTGTTTCTTTTTAAATGTAGTCCGCTAGTTTCTTCCCTATGATTCACTTTCACCGAAAAAATGCAGCTCTCTAATCTCGGCCAGACGGTTCACAAACTTTGACCATGTGGTTCCCATAAAACAAAAAAGTTAAAAAAAGAGAAGAAAAGTTATGGGGTTCACTTTATCGTCTGATGCAGTGCGGTTTTCAGTCTAAAAGAAGTGTGGTTTTCTTCCTCGTCTTCAAAATTTTACGTCCCACAAAAAAGAAATCATGCAGTCCGCTAGCCCGTCTGATGCAGTGTGGTTTTCAGTCTAGAAGCAGTGCGGTTTTCTTCCTCATCCATAGATTTTTGAAGACGAGGAAGAAAACCACACTTCTTTTAGACTGAAAACCGCACTGCATCAGACGGTAAAGTGAACCCCATAACTTTTCTTCTCTTTTTTTAAATTTTTTTGTTTTATGGGAATCACATGGTCAAAGTTTGTGAACCGACTGGCCGAGATTAGAGAGCTGCATTTTTTCGGTGAAAGTGAATCATAGGGAAGAAACTAGCGGACTACATGTAAAAAGAAACAAACTTCTATGATGATTTTTTATTGTTTTTATAAAGGGAATGTTTTTACAAGGGAAACCACAGGAGTGCACTGCAAACATACATACTGCACTGCAAGCATACAGAAAACAAGTGAAAACGGCCACATGCAACAATACAAATTGTTTTCTAAAAAATCACAATGACCTGGGTGTACTACATACATACCCACACCGCATTGCAAATATATACAAAAGGAACTACATGCACATGATGCTTCCTTTTTCCTCGCATATGCAAAAATGAACTAACATATAGTACAAGTGAACCGCATCTACAGGAGTGTGACACGAGAGTGCCAGCCAGCCATCAAGATGAGCACGCACAGGCTTTGGCCGTCGGGGTGCACGGCCACTTTAAAACGAGCACGAGGGGTCCGAGGTGCACTGCACTGCACGCCAGACCCGTGAGCACTGCATGCCAGCACCGCGCGCACTGCAAGCCTGCACCGCTCACACTGCACTGAAGACCCAGGCAAAACTGCATTTTTTTGTGCCCTAGCGAAATCTGAAAATGCCAAAAAATTCCATGAACTTCGTCAGCGCTTCAACCGCACCGCATCAGCCCCCGATCCCCCATGAGCTGCAGAGGTGAACTGCTGGTCTCATCGGCGATGGGCCGTGCGCCCTGTGCAGCACCACCCGTGCCATCTGGCGGGGCCAGGGCTCTAGCGGCGGTGCAGCATGGCCGATGACACTGCTAGAAGGGTCCCTGGATCTGGTTGCCAGGGCTCGCCGCTGCGGAGAGTGGCCGAGCAGCAAGTTAGCGCGAGCAGTTTTTCAGACCCTAGGAGATTCAGACTATAGGAGATGTTGGGGACGCGCCAATGAACTGCATTGGACAGCTAACCCCGCTGCACTCGAGCGTCGAATGAACATGCCGAACCGCACATCTTAATCTCAATAGACTCAAAACTTGCAAATCTTCTCCAAACAAAAAAAACAAAGTGCATCTGACCCGCCCCAACGCCCGCTCGTGGACCTCGTCATGCGTATGCGAACTGCAGCGACAAGCTAGCTCCCCGAGCACTGCACATAGAGAAGAACAGAGCTGCACAATTCCTAGAATAGAGCTGCAAAAACCAATAGAAAAGAGCTGCAACAAGTATTTCAGGGGCTGGCCATGGAGATCGAGGGTGTCCTCATCAACGACGGCAGAGGCATGTTGTGCCGGAGTGCCCTGTGTTCGCCGGAGGAGCACCACAGCTGGTGATGGGCGGATCCATTCCCGGAGCACGGACGAGCTGCACCAGCGAGAGGGCCGGCGCGGCCTGGATCTGGAGCCTCCTCTCCTCCACACACGGTGCCCCCTCCCCTGACCTGTAGCTAGATGGGATCCGGGCCGAATCCGGACGGGGTGGAGCGGGGCAGGCGACGGTAGGTGGTGGGCGGCGCAAGGAGCACCCGTGCCGCGGGGTAGGTGGATCCGGTCGCCGGCAGCCGCGCTGGGCACCTGGGAGGAGGGAGGTGGCCGGCTCAGGAGGTCACAGCCAGGGTAGGTGGATGGACGGGGTTGGGAGGAGGGAGGTGAAGGAGGATCCCGCCAGATCCGGTGGCCACAGGGCGATGGTGGGAGGAGGGACCGCCGGATCTGGTGGCTGGACGTGCGGAGCGGGAGGATGGCTGGCTGGGAGGCGGCGGTGTGGGGAGAAGGTGGTTGTGTGTGTGGGGGGGGGTGATGGCCAGGGCGATGGTGCGGGGAAGAAGGTGGGGGGCGCCGCGCGGAGGGGCTTTTGGGTGGGCGTCGGTGTGCAGAATAAGCACTTTTGAGGTGCAGAATAAGGTCTTAAGGGTGTTATCATAATAGACCCACCCTATATATATATATATATATATATATATATATATATATATTCAAATGAAGAACAACCACGGAAAGAGTGAGGACAATGCAAAGTTGAAGAATTTCAAAAACTGAGGAATTTCAAAAACGAAGGAAAACTCAAATTGAAGATTTTCAACTTTGGTTGGTGGCGTAACCCACCGTATAAGAAAGCTAATTTCAGACACCGCATACAATTGTCGTAGGGATCTGAGAATCAATTTCTTTATTAATTTCTTCACACTTAGAGGGTTAGTCTTCATTGATTGAAGAAAAACGTTACTTTGTGTGTTGCACATCTAAGTCATCAAGTCAGCATAAGTGTTAGGATGTGTGTCCTTTTCAGAGAACATTCGAAGATTCTAGGATATTTAGCTCACACTGCAACTTGCTAAATCTCTTCTCATCCAAGGACTTAGTGAAGATATCGGCCAGCTGGTCTTCAGTGCTTGCGTGGTCGATGGAGATGTCGCTCTTCAACACATGATCACGAAGAAAATGATGACGAATCTGGATGTGCTTTGTCTTCGAGTGCTGAACTGGGTTATGAGCAATCTTGATAGCGCTCTCATTCTTGCAATAGAGAGGCACATTCTTCATGTTGATGCCATAGTCCTTGAGTGTTTGCTTCATCCATAGTAATTGAGCACAACACGATCCAGCAGAAATGTAGTCAGCTTCTGCAATGGAGAGTGAAACGCAGTTCTGTTTCTTCGAGGACCAACAAACCAAAGATTGTCTGAGGAAATGGCTTGTTCCTGACACTGACTTGCGGTCCGCACGATCACCAGCATAGTCAGAATCTGAATATCCAATGAGATCAAATGAAGAGCCCTTGGGATACCATAATCCAAGTGTTGGTGTGAGCTAGATATCGAAGAATCTGCTTCACAGCCTTATGGTGTGATTCCTTCGGTGTAGCTTGAAATCGGGCACACATGCAAACACTAAGCATAATATCCTGCCTAGATGCACATAGGTACAATAAAGAGCCAATCATGGAGCGGTATACCTTTTGATCGAAGTCTTTACCATTTTCATCAGTGCATAGATGGCCATTTGTGGGCATTGGAATTTTGACCCCTTTGCAATCTTGCATGCCAAATTTCCTCAATACATCTTTGAGGTATTTCTCCTGAGATATGAATATGCCATTGCGATGTTGATGAAATTGAAAAGAGTTGGGTCGAGTGAACCGGGTTTGAAGCCTTTCTTCATGAGGAATTCCTTCAAAGTATTATACCACGCCCTAGGGGCCTACTTGAGGCCATACAGGGCCTTATTGAGTCTAAAGACTTTGTCAGGATGCTTTGGATCTTCAAAACCTAGGGGTTGAGCAACATATACTTCTTCCTCAAGCTTACCATTGAGGAATGCACTTTTCACATCCATTTGTTGTAAGATAATATCATGATGGTTAGCATAAGCAAGTAATATGCGAATAGCCTCAAGTCTAGCAACAGGTGCAAAAGTTTCATCAAAATAAATTCCTTCAACCTGTGTGTAGCCTTGAGCTACAAGTCGTGCCTTATTCCTCACCACAAGGCCATTTTCATATTGCTTGTTGCGGTAGATCCACTTTGTGCCAATGATGTTGTGCTTGCGAGGATCTAGACGTTTGACCAGTTCCCAAACGTTGTTGAGCTCGAACTGATGTAATTCTTCTTGCATAGCTTGAATCCACTCAGGCTCCAGAAATGCTTCATCTACCTTAGTGGGCTCTGTGATAGAGACAAAAGCAAAGTGCCCACAAAAGTTAGACAAATGTGAAGCTTTTGAGCGTGTGAGAGGACCTGGTGCTTCAATGTCATTGATGATCTTCTCGACTTGCACTTCTTTTGCAATGCAAGGATGAGAGGGTTGTCTTCGAGGAATTTGATCCGTATTTTCTTCAGGAGCATTCTCCTCAGCACCATTTTCTTCAGGTGCCCCAGCTCGATGTTCTTCACTTTCTGGAATGATTTCTTCAACAGACTCTTCGGTAGGAATGACATCCTCGGTAGCCTTGAACTTGATAGATTCCTCAGGTGTTGGTTCATCTAACACAGAAGGTAGGTGCTCTCTTTGTGAGCCATTAGTTTCATCGAACTGCACATCTACAGTTTCAACAACCTTGTGGAGAACGTTGTTGAAGACTTTGTAGGTGTGCGAGTCCATTCCGTAACCAAGCATAAAACTCTCATGTGCTTTCGGTGCAAATTTAGAATTGTGATGAGGATCTCTAATCCAACATTTAGCACCGAAGACTTTGAAGGAACTCACATTGGGTTTCTTGTCAGTGAGGAGTTCATAAGCAGTCTTCTTGAAGAATTTGTGAAGATATACTCTGCTGATGATGTGGCACACAGTATCAATTGCCTCTATCCAGAAATGACGAGGTGTCTTGTATTCATCAAGCATAGTGCGAGCCATCTCAACAAGAGTTCTGTTCTTGCACTCCACGATGCCATTCTACTGAGGAGTATAAGGAGCATATAACTCATGAGTAATACCAAGTTCATCAAGATAGTCATCAAGACCAGAATTCTTGAACTCGATCCCATTGTCACTTCTGATGTGCTTGATCTTCACACCAAAGTTGGTTGAATCCCTCGAGGAAAATCGTTTGAAGACTTCCTGCACCTCATGTTTGTAAGTGACAATGTGCACCCATGTGTAACGAGAATAATCATCAACAATAATAAAGCCATATAGAGATGCATCATTTGTAATAGCAGAATAATGATTAGGACCAAAGAGATCCATGTGAAACAATTCAAATGGTCGAGTGGTAGTCATGATAGTCTTTGCTGGATGCTTGGCCTTTGTCATCTTTCCAGCTTCACAGGCTCCGCATAAGTGATGCTTGAGGAATTTGACATTCTCAATGCCAATGACATGCTTCTTCTTCGCAAGCATGTGCAAATTCCTCATGCCAGCATGACCAAGTCGTCGATGCCATAGCCAGCCTTTTGAAGCTTTTGCAAGTAGGCATACGGCCGGTTGTGGTCCTGTAGAGAAATCAACAATGTACAAGTCTCCTCTCCTAAAGCCTTCGAAGACTTTGGAATTGTTAGCTTCCATGATCACAACACAATGATATTTGCCAAAGACAACAACCATATCGAGATCACAAAGCATTGAGACAGACATTAGGTTGTATCCTAAGGACTCGACAAGCATGACTTTGTCCATGTGTCGATCCTTTGAGATCGCAACCTTACCTAGACCCAATACCTGACTTTTGCATTTGTCAGCGAAGATGATCTGCCTCAGATGCGATGGTGATAAAGGAGCATCCACCAATAGATTCTTGTCACCAGTCATGTGATTCGTACATCCACTATCGAGGACCCACTCATTGGCTTTGGGTTGATCATCTTGCAGATGAATTAGTGCAACTTACGAACTCATATACATCATCAGTGAAGAATATGACATCAATATCATCAGATCAATTTCATCAAGCAATAGAACAGATAAAATAGTATGAGGACGTGAGAAATGAAGGTTCATTTCTTCACGATTAGCCTGTGTCCTTTCAAGCATTGTTCAGGTCTCCAGCGAATTCTTCACACGTTTTGAGCACGTCAGGAGACCTGACCCTGCATAAGAGATTAGTTCTTTTTCTTCACCACCCACATCTGAAGGAGTGGCAAAGAATTCATCACTCTGCGAGCACCATATGAGAAAGGTGGCATAGAAGCCAGTCCACTTTGTTTCACATAAGAGGGGTTAGGATAAGCATATGAATAAGCAGATAAATTCTTCGAGGACTTATGAACATAATGATTAGAAGAATAATGCTCATATTCGTAGCCCTTAGCTCAACCCTGCGAAGAAGGGTTAGCACGATGACGATCATATGAGGACTTTGATCCTTTTGAGGAATTTGATCCATGTGAGGAATTTGGTCCGTATGAGGACTTGGATCCATATGAAGAATTTGGTCCATATGAAGAATTTGATCTGGAGTTCCAATTCTTCACAGGTGGTGCCATGAGGACATTCACCTGAAGACTTTCAAGGCAACTTTTGGGAACCTAGATTTTCTTCATAGGGGAACCATTCCTGCAGTTAGTGCCAACATATCTAGCAAGTACTTCACCATTATGATTTTTGAACAGTTTATAGTTAGAGTCAAATGACTCATCAAAAGAATGAGGAGAATCACATGTAAAGCCAGATAAATTGGATGGATCAATTGGAGGTCCCTTTGCAGCAACCCATGAGGTTTTGGGGTACTGCTCAGGCTTCCAATATGTTCCATCAGCATTGAGTTTCCTCTCAAAGGCAATACCCTCTTTCCTAGGGGTTCCTGTTGAGGATCTGCTTTTTAAGCACATCGCAAAGAGTCTGATGCCCTTTGAGACTTTTGTACATGTCTGTCATGTACAATTACTTCAGCCATGCATCATCAGTGATACTAGCAATGTCCTCACATGAGGAATTAGTGATAGCAGAGACAGATGAAGAATTTGTAGCATTAGAAGCATTTGAACATTCAGGTGAAGAACTAGCAGTTTCACTTTCAATGCACTTCAAACATGGAGGAACAAATTCTTCCTGAGTAGCGCTGATTTGTTGAGCAAGTAATGAATCGTGCTCCTTCTGAAGATCTTCATAACTCACCCTTAGCTTCTCAAGATCTTGCTTTCTTTGAAGAAATTCATAAGAAAGCTTCTCGTGATCAGATAAGAGAGTGTTATGATGACCTTGAAGGTTGTCAAACTTGGACTGAAGTCTCTAAAGATTTCCAGTCAAGGTTTTAGTGCGATCCATTTCTTTACCCAACATATCATCACTTTTGTCTAGCATGTTTTGAACCTTTTCAATAGCCTTTTGTTGTTTCACAACAATCTTAGCAAGTTTAGAGTAGTTGGGCTTGAGGTTTTCATCAGATTCATCCTCACTAGATTCAGAGGAGGGGTATTTAGATACCTTGGCACCCTTTGCCATGAAGCAATAGGTGGGAGTGTAGTCATCATTGCCTTCATCAGCCTTGTTGGTGAAGCCATTTTCTTCAGAGTTGAAGATAGACTTGCTGACGAATGCAGTAGCGAGAGCTAGGCTCGCCACACCAGACTCGAACTCCTCAGATGCCTCCTCGTCCTCATGTTCCTCAGATTCAGCCTCAGAGTCCATTTCCTTGCCAATGAATGCCCGAGCCTTCTTGGAGGTGCTCTTCTTGTGAGATGAAGACTTCAAGGATTTTGATGATGAAGACTTTGAAGATTTCTACTTCTTCTTTGCGTCATCATAACTGTAGTCCTTGTATTTCTTCTTCTTTGATTCCTTATCCCATTGAGGACAATTTGAATGTAATGACCAGGTTTCTTGCATTTGTGGCATAGCCTCTTCTTGTAGTCACTAGATGAGGAATCATTGCTCCTTGAGGATTTTCCAAAGCGACCATGTCTTGAGAACTTCTGAAATTTCTTCACGAGCAGTGGTAGTTCCTGGATCAGTTCTTCAGGATCACCAAGGCTGCTAGCAGAGTCTTCACCTTCAGACTCGGAGACTGCCTTGGCCTTCAGAGCATGTGATCTGGCATAGCTTGAACCATAGAGATCTCTCTTCTCAGCAAGCTGGAACTCATGAGTATTTAGCCTCTCAACGATATCAGCGGGATCAAGTGACTTGTAATCAGCACATTCTTGAATCATCAGTGCCAGAGTATCAAATGAAGAATCGAGCAATCTCAGCAATTTCTTCACCACCTCATGGTCGGTGATGTCAGTGGCGCCAAGCGCTTGAAGCTCATTTGAGATGTCAGTGAGGCGATCGAAGATTTGCTGAACATTTTCATTGTCGAGTCTTTTGAAGTGGTTGAAGAGATTGCGAAGAATGTCAACACGAGAGTCACGTTGAGTTGAGACTCCTTCATTCACTTTGGACAGCCTATCCCAGATAAGCTTAGCAGTTTCCAAAGCACTCACTATTTCATATTGCCCTTTGCTCAGATGGCCACATATGGTATTCTTCGCTTGAGAATCGAGTTGCTTGAATCTCTTCACATCAGTAGCGTTCAGAGAAGGTGTGACTGAGGGAACACCATTTTCCACAACATACCAGAGATCGTTATCAATGTCCTCAAGATGCATTCGCATCTTATTCTTCCAGTAGGGGTAGTCTGTTCCATCGAAGGTAGGACACCCAGCAGAGACCTTGATCATACCTGCGGTCGACATAACTAAAACTCCAGGCAGTTAAACCAAAATCACACAGAACAAGGGAGTACCTTGCTCTGATTCCAATTGAAAGTGCGTTATATCGACTAGAGGGGGGGTGAATAGGCGATTTTTATGAATTCTTCATTGAGGAATTTGTTGGTGAGGAAATTCCTTAACGAAGAACTACTTGCAGCTGAATAAGTACTCAGAAGTAAACATAATAGAACATAAGCATAGTCATCGTGATGAAATGAAGACAAGCACAGAGTACAGAAAGCATAAACACAGGATAGCACAGGATGAAGATGGACAGACTGAAGAAATTGAACTGAGGAAATTGAGAAAGTCTTCAGTCAAAGTCTTCAAACAGATATGAACAGGCACACAACAACAGAAATGGGGAAATGAAAGAGTTGAGGAAATAGAACCAGTAAGCTTGGTGAAGACAATGATTTGGTAGACCAGTTCCAACTGTTGTCTCAGTTGTACGTCTGGTTGGAGCGGCTAGGTATTTAAACTTGAGGACACACAGTCCTCACCATATTCTCCTTGAGCTAAGGTCACACAAACCTCGCCCAATCACTCGTGGTAAGTCTTCAGGTGACTTCCAAACCTTCACAGACTAGGTCACTCGGCGATCCACAATTCCTCTTGGATGCTCTAGACCATGACGCCTAACCGTCTGGAAGAAGCACAGTCTTCAAAGGTAACAAGCGTCGGATCCATGCAGGATCAATCTCTTTAGTGATGCTCAATCACTTTGGGTTGTAGGTGTGTTGGGTTTGGGTTTTCCTCACTTGATGATTTTCGCTCAAAGTCCTCGGAGGATGGGATGCTCTCAAATGACAAGTGTTAGTTTCTCTTGGAGCAGCCAACCAGTAAGTGGTTGTAGGGGGGCGGCTACTTATAGCCTAGGGAGAAGCCCGACATGATAAGACATAAATGCTCTTCAATGATATGACCGTTAGGTGGGTACATATTTTGGGACAGCTGGCGCATAGCACAGCAACGGTCGGAATTTTGACTCTCAAATTCCTCAGGGCTATCATGTTCCTCACTGTGTAGGCAATCCGCACTGGCGAATTCCTAACTCCTCAGTCAGAACAAATTCCTCAGAGACCATAAGAACTTCGTCTGTATCACTGAAGAATATGATTGAACTGTATGACATTTCCAATGGCTTCACTCAAAGGGATTGGTAGGTGTAGGATTTTGAGTTGGGCATCACATGGAAATTTTTCCTTAGTATTTCCTCGACGCCCTTTAACATTACGGTGTTTCCCATGACTCAAGAAAGATAAAATGAAACTATGAAAACAAAAGTCTTCATGCTTCATGTTCCTCGAATGATTGCCAAGTCTTCAAGGTCACACCAATTTCTTCACTTTCAAAGTCTTCAGAAAGTCTTCAGAAATCCAAAGTCTTCAGTTGAAGAACTTCATTTTTAGGGGTCGACTTTCTCTATAAATATCAAACTCCTCATAGACTTATAGACCTGTGTACACTCACAAACGCATCAGTCCCTTAACCTATAAGTCTTCAATACACCAAAATAACTAAGGGGCAATAGATGCACTTACAGAACCACAAAGGGGCTGATGGCGCCATAGGTGGTCGTGTTTTCCCACGACACTAAGTGGGTAGAAGCTATTCCAAGTAGTAGTGTTGATCATAATACTTGTATTAAAATGCTTAAAGAAGTTATTTTCCCGAGGTTTGGAGTCCCTAGATATTTAATGACTGATGGTGGTTCACATTTTTTCATGGTGCATTTCGTAAACTCGTTGCTAAATATGATGTCAACCATAGAATTGCATCATCTTATCATCCTTGATATGGTGGTCAAGTTGAATTGAGCAATAGGGAAATATAATTAATTCTACAAAAGATTATCAATAGATCTAGAAATAATTTGTCTAAAAAATAGATGATGCATTGTGGGCATAAAAAAATGCTTATAAGAATCCTATGGGTATGTCCCCTTATAAAATGGTCTATTGAAAAGTATGTCATTTACCTTTTGAGTTAGAACATAAAGCATATTTGGCAATTAAAGAACTTAACTATGATTTCAAACTTGTCAGTGAAAAGACATTATTTGACATTACTTGTCTAGATTAATGGAGGACACATGCTTATCAAAATGCTAAGTTATTTAAGGAAAAAGTTAAAAGATGGCATGATAAAAGAATCCAAAAACGGGAATTCAAAATAGGAGATCATGTTTTATTATACAACTCTCATTAAGATTCTTTGAAGGAAAGCTTCTCTCTAAATGGGAACAACCATATATCGGTGAAGAAGTTTATCGTTTCGGAGCTATCAAGATAAACAATGCTGAAGGTGGTTAATGGGCAAAGAATTAAACATTATATATATTAGGTACGCCCATTAATGTTGAAACTGATATTATTCAAACTATGACACCAGAGGAACACATAAGGGAAACCTTCTGGAATGCTCCAGAACCCTGAAAAAGGGGTAGGTATGTGGTACGGTAAGTAAACCGACTCTAAAAGTTCCATAAAAGTACTTACTATCCGTTTTGGAATATTTAAAAATTAGGAAAATAATAAACAATCCCAAAACTGCATGAGGGAGCGACAAGCCCTAGGGCACGGACCACCCCTAGGCGCGCCCCCAGGCTTGTGGCCCCCTCGTGGACTTTCTCGTCTCCATTTTTCTTCCATGTTACTTGTCCTGCACAAGAAAAAAATCATTATATATACTTCTCGAGGTTTTGGCCACCATACCGCGTAGATATCTTCTATTCTTGTTTCGTGTTGTTTTCTGTCACATCTATTAAGCCATGCATCATGTCTTCTCCCTCTCCAACAACATAGAAGACTATGCTTGGTTAATGGAGATGGAACTCATGAGGGAGGAGGCCGAGAAAGTCACTATGGAGGAAGATGAAGGAGATTCGCTTGAGGTTCACCCTCCAGCTCTAAGAGGGGCACTCTGGCTGGCATCTCCACTATTCGAAATCCTCCTCAAGCAATAAGAACCACAAGCAACCATGAAGGCCAAGAGGTACAAGAAGGACTTCCCCTAGGATGCCCTTACACAGGTTACATTGGAACAATTTTCATAATTTGGTTCACAATTATGGGGTTGAAAATACTCCTCGCATGCACATGTCGTCCAATTGGGACATATCTTGCCCAAGAGAAAGTGATGCAGGAACAAACTCTTGGGGACTGGAGAATAAACATATTATGGTTGAGGTGGAAAAGAATACTGATTTAATTCGTCACGTGCTCCGGGAAATCCAGAGTTTGAGGGAATACTCATGAGCATTGTGAAGGACAAGCCTGCTAGTTCATCATCACCATCATCAGCGAAGAAGGAGACTTGAGCACATGGGTATGGGCACTCCCCTTGGCTAGTGCCAAGCTCGGGGAGGTGCCCCGGTATCGTATCACCACCACCTTTATTTCCTTCACCTATCTTAGTTTGATCCTAAGTTATTTCATGATTTATTTGAATAAAACTTTAGTATGATCTATTTTTGAGTGCTAGTTTTGTGATCTATCTATCTATGTAATCGAGTTGAGAGTTATATAATAAAGAGTAGTTTTAGTTTTCTTCTTCTTTACTTTTATGTTTCAATCCTAGCAATAAGAATAATGAAAAAGATCATATGCTAATTGTATAGAAAGTAATGACATTACATAAGTAAAAGTATAAGTGGTAAAATTTATTGAAAGTTGACAAACATAGCATTGGTCAATGATGCAATTAATGAAAAAATTAATAAGGGAAGAGAAGATTCACATGCAAATATTATATCTTGGACATCTTGTATGATTGCGAGCCCCCATTAAGTATTTTATGCCAAATTGTTGACGTTGGACAAGGAAGATGTAATGAATTATGTTTGCTTCTATTCACATAGAAGTTATATTGTCATAGATCCTCCAACATGTGGTGCTTGCACAATATCTTTGCTAGCCAAAAATCCGTGCCAAGTAGAGATACTACTTGTGCATCCATAAACCTTAAACCTAGTTTCATGTCATGAGAGTCCACTATACCTACCTATGGATCGGATAAAATCCTTCAAGTAAGTTGTCATGGGTGCATAAAGCAATAAAAATTGCTCCGAAATATGTCTGATCTTTTATTGTAACAGAAAATAAGCGTTGTACAAACTTGTGATGGCAAAGTAATAAAAGCGATGGACTGTGATAGAGGCAAAGGTGTCCCGTCTTTCGATGAGATGGTGATTGTCATTTTGGAGGAGTAGACTTTGACGATCCGACTACATACGTGCGAGGATGTCACGCCTTAGCAATCGCTAAACCAACTCTGAGAGGTTATTGACCACACCGGAGCATGATGCACCTGACCACGAGGGTCTATTTCCTGCAAGCAAACAAAGAACAAGCAAGAAACTGAGATTGCAATCTGGATATTGTGAATATAAGATGAAAGATTTATTGATCAAGATGGGGTTCTGTGACGTCTTGGTCTGGTCGTTCAACACAAATGAAGTACGCGAAGTTGTAGTTATGGCGAACTTTTAATCTAAACAAAACCCTAAAGTCTAAATGACGCCCTAAGGGCAGTATATATGGAGGAAGAGAGGGGAATTTTGTGGCCCTTGAGGGAGGGGTCCGAAACCAACCCTACCTCTTGCTTCCCCACACATACGGACTCTAAAAATAGCCTATAATCAAGTATTTCGAAAATACATGGGCCTAGCCCAATAATAAGGTGACATATCACCTAGAATAGCCTGTGGACGAAAATTATGAAGTAGCATCTTGTATATTTCGTCCAAGGCTTCATGCACTCATTATGGTGGCTTCAACATCCTGAAATCATCACTTGTAACTCCGTTCTTGTTCCCCTTGCGCATGCCATCATCTCCATGCTTGATCTTGCTCCATTGTTCATCCTTCTTGTCTAATCTAGGCCCTTCATTTGTAAGCAAGACAAATGTATACAATTTAGGTAGCATCACAATCACATGAACATTAGAATCATTACCAAGAAATGGAAGTACCTGGTAATTAAATTGGCATGCGCGAGCTCTAGTAATTGGTCCAGTATGTATGGAAGCAGGGGCTGCGGGTGTAACAATATTATTGATGTCCTCATCATCCTCCCCTTCTTGAAGTGAAGTCATCCTCGATGGAAGCTCATCTTGCTCACCCAAATAAGGCTTCAAATCTGCAAAGTGGGACTAACCACAAAATCTGTAGGCGTCTCAAGTTTATATGCATTATCATTTATTTTCTCTAACACCTTAAAAGGACCATCAGCACGTGGCATTAGCTTTGATTTGCGCAAATCAGGAAATCTATCCTTACACAAATGTAACCAAACAAGACCTCCGGGTGCAAACACAACATGTTTTCTACCCTTATCTCCAGCAAGTTTATATTTAGCATTCATACGCTCAATGTTTTCCTTCATTAACTCATGCATTTTTAAAATCAATTCAGCATGTTGTTTAGCATCAAAATTAACCTTCTCCGAAGATGGAAGAGGCAACAAATCAATAGGTGCACGGGGTAGGGAACCATACACAATTTCAAAAGGGCTCATCTTAGTAGTAGAATGCAATGAACGATTATAAGCAAATTAAATATGAGGCAACCATTCCTCCCACATTTTCTTATTATTCTTCAAAACAGCCATAAGCATAGTTGACAATGTTCTATTGACTACTTCAGTTTGTCCATCAATTTGGGGGTGACAAGTAGTACTAAAAAGCAGTTTAGTCCCCAACTTAGCCCATAAACATCTCCAAAAGTGGCTAAGAAATTTAGTATCACGATCTGAAACAATAGTATTTGGCACACCATGCAAGCGAATAATTTCACGAATGAACAAATCAGCAACATTAACAGCATCATCGCTTTTATGACATGGTATAAAATGTGCCATTTTCGAGAATCTATCCACGACAATAAATATGCTATCCCTCCCCTTCTTTGTTCGAGGTAAACCTAAAACAAAGTCCATAGATATATCCTCCCAAGGAACACTAGATACACGCAAAGGCATATATAAACCATGAGGATTGAGTCGTGACTTAGCTTTTTGACATGTAGTGCAGCGAGCAACAAAATGCTCGACGTCCCATCTCATCTTTGGCCAAAACAAATGTGTAGCAAGTATATCCTCTGTGTTCCTCACGCTAAAGTGTCCCATTAATCCTCCTCCATGCGCCTCCTTCAACAACAAAACACGAACAGAGCTAGCTGGAATGCATAGCTTGTTAGCACGAAACACAAATCCATCGTTAACAACAAACTTGTTCCATGTACTCCCTTCTATAGAATTCTGCAATACATCTTTAAAATCAGCATCACGCACATATTGATCTTTGATGGTCTCCAAACCAAATATCTTGAAGTCAAGTTGTGAAAGCATAGTATAGCGACGAGACAATGCATCAGCAATAACATTTTCTTTACCCTTCTTGTGTTTAATGACATAAGGGGAAGTCTCAATGAATTCAACCCATTCAGCATGTTTACGATTCAGTTTGTCTTGACTTTTAATATGTTTAAAAGATTCATGATCAGAATGTATAACAAATTCTTTGGGCCATAAATAATGTTGCCATGTTTCTAAAGTCCGAACAAGAGCATATAATTCTTTATCATAAGTAGAATAATTCAGACTAGGCCCACTCAATTTTTCAGAAAAGTATGCAACAGGTTTGCCATCTTGTAATAACACACCTCCTAATCCAATTCCACTAGCATCACATTCAAGCTCAAAAGTCTTATTAAAATCAGGAAGTTGGAGTAAAGGAGCATGTGCCAACTTATCTTTCAATACCGTGAAGGCTTCGTCCTGTGCGGTACCCCAAACAAAAGGCACATCTTTCTTTGTAAGCTCATTGAGAGGTGCAGCAATGGTGCTGAAATCTCTTACAAAACACCTATAGAATCCAGCGAGGCCAAGAAAACTCCTCACTTGTGTGGCCGTTTTGGGCTGCGGTCAACTCTCAATAGCTTCAATCTTGGCTTTATCAACTTCAATTCCCTGTGGAGTAACAACATAGCCAAGAAAAGAGACTCGATCGATGCAAAAGGTGCACTCCCCAAGGTTACCAAACAAACGTGCATCACATAGAGCAATAAAAACAGCACGTGAATGTTCCTCCAAAGATCTGCTATAAATCAGTATATCATCAAATAGACTACCACAAATCGTCCAATGAAAGTACATAAACTTCGTTCATTAATCTCATGAAAGTACTAGGTGCATTAGTTAACCCAAAAGGCATGACTAACCACTCATATAATCCAAACTTAGTTTTAAATGTTGTTTTCCATTCATCCCCCAATTTCATACGAATTTGATGGTATCCACTATGCAAGTCAACTTTGGTGAATATTGTAGAGCCACTCAATTCATCAAGCATATCATCTAGCCTAGGAATAGGATGACGATAATGAATAGTAATATTATTAATGCCTCTACAATCAACACACATATGCGATGTACCATCCTTTTTTGGCACTAGAATAACAGGAACAACACAAGGGCTAAGGGATTCGCGTATATAACCTTTGTCGAGAAGCTCCTGTACTTGACGCATAATCTCCTTCGTCTCCTCTGGATTGGTATGGTATGGCGCATGGTTTGGCAGTGAAGCACCGGGAATTAAGTCAATCTGATGCTCAATCCCTCAAATAGGCGGTAATCCCAGTGGCACATCTTGTGAAAAGGCGTCAGCGAACTCCTGCAAAATGTTAGTGATAGCGGGACGCAAAGAGGAAGGCACGTCCTCGAATGAAAATAATGCCTCTTTGCACACAAAAGCATAGCAAACAGATTTGCTGAAATCTAGCTCATCAATATCAGATTTGGTGGCAAGTAAACGTGCACTTTCCAATTTAATTTCAGAAGCAACACTAGATGGTTTATTATTAGGCTTCATTTGTTGCTCAAATTCTTTTGCCACAATCTGATTTTCACTCTTATTCTTCTCCTGTTTTGCTTTATTAGCTATATTAATATCATCTTTCAAAATGGAATCAGGAGTCATAGGAAGCAAAGTAATATTTGTATCCTTATGAACAAGAGTATACTGATTGTTTCTACCATGGTGTACAATTTTTTTATCAAATTGCCATGGTCGACCAAGTAATAAGGAACATGCTTGCATAGGTACCACATCACAATCAACATAATTAGCATATGTAGAAATACTAAAGTGCACATGAACTGCACGTGTTACCTGAACCTTGCCGCTGTTGTTGAATCATTGGATGTAGTAAGGATGTGGATGTGGTCTTGTGGTGAGAGATAGCTTCTCCACCATCTCCATGCTAGCCAAGTTGTTGCAGCTCCCTCCATCTATGATGACGCGCACAGAATGTTCCTTCACAACTCCCTTTGTATGGAACAAATTATGCCTCTGATTTTTCTTAGCGTGTGTGACCTGCACACTCAAAACACGTTGAGCAACTAAACATTCATACATGTCAGCATCTTCAGGAGCCATGTAGTGCGTCTCATGTTCTGAATCATCTCCACCATGTTCTTCACGTGTAATAAGACCCAAAGTCTCCTCATGATAGTCACTAGCAGACTCATACCCACCATCCTCCATAGCAATCATCACAGACTGAGATTTATATTCTCTCGCATAATGACCTCTTCCCTTACAACAACGACAAATAATATCACTTGTGTGCCCTGTTGATGCTATGGAAGAAGAAGAGCTCTATGCAGGCCTGACAGGTGCGCTCTTGGCAGATAATGGTGGTTGTGCCTGCTTTCTTGCATCACGGATGGAGGTGGCACCTGATGGAGGTGCTGGTGCAGTGGAAGTAGAAGATGCACGCGGTCTCCATGATGAAGGTCGACCTGCAGAATAGTTAGTACGCGCCAATGCTTGTCGATCCTGCACTTCATGTTCAGCTTTACAAGCAAGATGGAATAAACGAGTGATATTAGTATACTCCTTATACTCTAGAATGTTCTAAATCTCTATGTTTAATCCACCCATAAAACGTGCAACCATAGCTTCATTTTCCTCAACAATACCACATTTAATCATGCCAGTTTGTAATTCCTGATAACATTCTTCTACAGAATTTCTCCATTGTCTCAAATGCTGTAGTTTTTGAAGTAATTCACGTTGATAATATGGTGGAACCCAACGAGTATGCATAGCAGTTTTCAAAGCAGCCCAAGTAGCTGGAATAGGATATAATCTACAATGTTTAGACCGCCATACACATGCAAAATAGTGAATGCACAAATAGCAGCAGCAACTCGTCTCTCCTCAGGATATTGTAAACATTTAAAACATTGTTCAGTTTCTAACTCCCAAGTAAGATATACATCAGGAATTTATCTACCCTCAAACGGTGGAATATTCAATTTTTGTTTAGGAATATCGTCTTGATCTCGTACCTGAGGTAGTGGTGCTGGCTTACCATTGTGAATATATACCTGAGGTTGACCTACTGGTGGTGGTGCTGGTGGCTGCACGTAGTTCTGATTTGGATCAACCTCATCCTCGTAATAGTCCTCCACCTCTACAGTAGCAGCAGGAGCTACAGAAGTATCAACAACAGTAGCAGCGGCACCAGAATTTTGTCCTGGCTCAAGAGGGATACGCTGTGCTCGCCCTACTATATGGAGCGTGAAGCTGATGGTGGTAGACGTTTGAGTAACTCATCAAACTTGGCGTCCAACTTGGTGTCAATTGTCTTCTCAATGTCATCCATCTTCTCCATTGCCTTTCCAAAGCTGGCCATCACGTCTTCCACCTGTTGACCCAACATTTGATGAAACTTATAATGAAGCTCCTTGTTCGTCATGTTCTCCCAGTCAATCTCATCGGCTTGTGGTCCTGCCATAGTTAGCAGCAATAGAAACAGACAAGAATATGATCCTACAGACTACTGGAAAATGGTGGTGGTGGCCTGGTGGGGTGTCACAAATCCGTCAAGCAAATCTCAAATTCTTACCAGTTCTTACCCAGTAGCAGGTGGTGATCGGCAATCGTTGTAGTCAAAACTCTCAAAGCTTGGATAGAGCGATTACCAGGGAGAGTCAAATGCACAACGTAAATGTATGTGGAGCTGGGAAGGCTTATAATATGGTAGCAAAAAGGGTCAGCAATAATTAATTCAGAGAAGCAAAGTTGAATAAACGCTCAACGTCGGTACTGTGTTGGTCCTAGGCTAGACCGTGCTAGAGACGCGAGCCTAGAACACTAACAAAATCACGGCGCGGCATGTAATCAAGGGAGGAGCACACTCTGAAATTTTTTCCTTTTGTTTTGCACTTTTTTCCTCTTTTTTTACTCCGCAACAATTTTTTTTGAAGAAATCTGCAAATGGTCTGAAAACTGCCTAGCTAGAATTTTCCACACTTAGTTTTTTTTTAAATTGTAACTATTTTTTTACTGCGGGTGGCACGGAAGTTGGGGAGTCCGACTTGGTCATGACTCGGAGTATGCCGCGATCTGGAAATCGAAAACAAAGGAACAAATAGTGGACTCGGACTAGGACTGGTGGCGGAGATGAATCTGGTGGAACTCGGGCTGGTGATGATGGTATATGATGGGCGGTGGAGCACGGACTGGTGGCGAATCTGTGGTGGAGGTGCATTCGGTTTATCGTGATGGCGGTGAATATGCGGTATATGGCAGCGGTGATGATGATGGTGCTATATGGCAGCGGTGATGGCGATGGTGGTATATGGCAGCGGTGGTGATGATGGTGGTATATGGCAGCTGTGATGACGATGGTGGTATATGGCAGCGGTGATGACGATGGTGCGACGGCGGTGTGACAACTTGTGAACAAAACTCGAAACTCTAAAGGACTAGACACTAAGACTAGCAACTCAACACGATGATGCAACCGCAAATTCAACAAAGCAAAAACTCTAAAAAAGATCATGCAAAGGCTCAGATTGGTTCGGATAGGATGAACTAACCCTAATTTTTTTGGCTTTTTCATGGACTATAGGTATGAAGAACAGACTCGATCTAAACACGAAAAACTGTAAAATCTCACTGAGCAACCTGGAAATCTGATACCACTTGATAGAGGCGGGGTATCCTGATCTTTCGGTGAGATGATAACTATCGATTTGGTGGAGTAGACTTTGACGATCCGACTACAAACATGCACGATGTTGCGCCTTAGCAATCGCTAAACCAATCGCCTGAGGTTACTGACGATGCCGGAAGCACGATCAGCCTGATCACAAAGGTCTATTCCTGCATGCAATCGAAGAACAAGCAAGAATATGATAAAGCAATCTGAATATTGCGAATATATATGAAGTGTTGATAAAAGTGGGGTTTCATAAGCGGTCTTGGTCTGGTCATTGGACAAAAACGAAGTACACAAAGTTGCAGCGATGGCTAACTTTTAACTAAGTAAAACACAAAGTCTAAACGACGCCCTAAGGGTTGTATATATGGAGGAAGAGGGGGGGAATTTCGTGGCCCTTGGGGAAGGGATCCAAAACCAACCCTATCTCTTGTTTCCCCACACATACGGACTCTAAAAACAGCCTATACTCAAGTATTTCGAAATTACATGGGCCTGGCCCAACAATAAGGTGACGCAGCACCTAGAATAGCCTCTGGACGAAAGTTATGAAGTAGCATCTTGTATATTTTGTCCAAGGCTTCATGCACTCATTATGGTGGCTTCAACATCCTGAAATCATCTTGTAACTCCGTTCTTGTTCCCCTTGCACATGCCATCATCTCCATGCTTGTTCTTGCTCCAATGTTCATCCTTCTCCAAGCTAGGCCCTTCATTTGTAAGCAAAACAAATGTATCCAATTTAGGCAGCATCATATTCTCATGAACATTGGAATCATTGCCAAGAAACGAAAGTACCTGGTAATTTAATTGGCGTGCGCGAGCTCTAGTAATTGGTCTAGTATGTATAACAGCAGGGGCTGTGGGTGTAACAATGGTACTGATGTCCTCATCAATGGGTACCTACACAAAAGAGACACAAACCAAAGAAAGTGTGTGCATGGTAAATGTACACATCATCCATCATGATGTGTATGTGATAGTGAGAGTTAGCACAAGATAAGCAATGCTTAAAGAAATTTGAAGCACGACAGGGAAACATGTCATCCATCATGAAAGAATAGTTATCATGTATGGCATGATGGGGACACAAATTAGAGCAAGTATGTGGCACAACAATAGCATTTTTATTCATGGGATGCATATGGTGCACACAATCATGGGAATCATGCAAGTCATAGGATGTATCAAAGTCTCCTAATATGTATGAGGAAACTATGGGGGTCTCCTCATGAGCAATATCGGAATCATATGGAGAGTATTGAAAACATGGCAAACAATGCATGTCTGAAGCTAGGTTGTCATGGCATGGCATATGATATAAATGATGCAAAGGAAGCATATCAATATCATCACAAGAAAAACAAATGCCAATAACCATGGGCTTGTCATATATGCCATATTGCAAATTGGGTTTATTTTAATGGCATGTGCATAGTCACTATGATGGGATTGCAAGTAAGACATATGATTGATCTCATGCATAGCATATGACAAGTCAAGCGGATTATCAAACATGATGTGACCAAGAGAATTATCACAAGAAATCATATGCAACATGGCATCACAACTAATAGACTCCACATGACAATCATCAAACTCATCATAAATGGGTAAATCATTGCATGGGGAAATCATGCTAGCATGAAGCATGGTAATAGGTGGATCAACATCATGGAAGCAATCAATGTCAAAAATGTGCTCTAGTGGGACTAGAGCATCACCTTCACCTATGTTACCTTTCTCATTACACTCATGTGGTGTAGGTGAGGTGGCAAAGAACAAATCATGGTCAATGTCATCATCGTGAGGGAACCATGTGGGGGGTTCATCATAGTCCACTATGGCCATCGTCATGTCCAAAGGGAGGACGAAGTCGTCGAGGATCGGCGCGTCATCATATATG
Organism: Salvia hispanica; assembly: GCF_029641045.1. NCBI lineage: Eukaryota > Viridiplantae > Streptophyta > Magnoliopsida > Lamiales > Lamiaceae > Salvia > Salvia hispanica. The sequence goes on from NW_028292657.1 coordinate 122,390, forward strand.
GGACCTAGCACCAAATGAGAAGACACAATAGAGGTAGAGGGTAAGTCGTTAGAAATCGAAATGGCCTCACATGCCCTATCAACTACCTCACTCTCCCTATGTGGCGGTGGCTCACTCACTCCCTCATGGTAGGTGCACACAATGTCACATATGGTGGAGTCACTCAAATCACTCAAGTGGTTGTGGTGGTGGCTCTCCTCACATGGGAATTAGGGCAACTTGTCATATATGGGGCTAGTGGTGAAGTCACTCTCACTCTCAATATGGTGGCAAAAGTCATTCAAGTCATCATACATCGCCGTGGTCGAAGGGAAAATCCCATGCTCAACCGTCTCGTAGTCGTCGTTGTGGATGAAGGCCGAAGATGGAACATCATCACTCTCATCGTGAATGAAGGCCGAAGATGGCACATCATCACTCTCGTCATGGATGAATGCCGAAGATGGCACGTCATCACTTTTGTCGTGGATGAGGATCGAAGATGGCACGCCATCACTCTCGCTGTCTTGTAGCATGGTCGTTGCAAAGTGAGCTCAGGGTCGAGTAGACTTGGCCTTTTTGAGTTCTTGCTCAGCCTTGAGAGCACCAATGTATAGGTCGTCGAGGGACTCATAGTTGTTGTTGAAGATAGTCTTGGCGATGTTGTTGTTCAATCCCATCATGAAGTAGAACTTCATCCAAATGGGTCGTCCACACCGGCTCGTCGTCAAGGCTTCCTTCATGCTCTTGAAGTACTCGTCAAGGGACTTGAATCCTTGTATGGTGTTCTTCAATTGGTGTTGAATATGTTCCGTGTAGGTTGGAGGCACGAACTCTCGCCACAAAGCTCTCTTCGTCTTGGGCCAACTCATGTTGTAGCGCTCCGAAGGTGTGTGAAGCCACCATGCTGATCTTCGGGAAGTTACTTGTGGCGCACTTCACTTAATCTTCGGGAGGAACTTAATGTAGCTTGAGGTAGTCGTCCATTAGGCGCTCCCACTCGAGATACTCCTCGAGTTCTTGAGTCTAATAGAATTAAATCGCATGGTCGGTGTCGAGGTCGTAGGAGCTCGAGGGAGTAGTGGACTTGAGCTCATGGAGTAGGCGAAGATGATGTACGTCCAAAGGCGAAGATGCCTTGTAGTCACTTTGCGAAGATGCCATCGTAGTTGAAGAATCCGTAGTCTTGGGGTTGATGTTGTGGCTCTGTATAGCCCGTGCACACGGGGTTATCGGAGGCCGTGTGCACAGGAGTTGAGGGCCTATGTGCACGGGGTTGGCAGAGAAGCCAACATGCTCTGGGAAGGCTGCTCTTCCATTCTTTTGGCACGCCCTTGATGGCCTTGAGCTTCATGGTCTTGTCGGTGTGGATGCTTGTGTGTACTTGCCGGAGATGGTAGCTCGGGATTTGTTGCACTTGGGCATCTTCTCGAAGATGAGGAAGACCTCTTATGGTTATTGGGCCTTGAGCTCCTCCATGTGCTTGTCCATCTTGGCGTCGATGAAGTTCTTCATAGCATCAATTTTGTCATCATATTTGCCTATCCACACAAGACTCGAGCAAAGGTGAGTAGGAAATGAGATAAACTATACCAAGCTACCTTTTCCCAAAATTGAGGATGTATCTTGTATCACTCAATGTGAAATGACAGAATAGTGGAATTAGTATCGGACTTGTTCACTCACACCTACAAAGTTAAGATTATCGAGTGGCTTGGTTAGGACAAGTGGCACAAATTTCATGCAAATTGAAGTCCAAGATATTGTAAATGTTGAGATAAATACAAACTACTCAAAATGCAAAGCAAGTGATCACAAATATAGAGGAGGGCAATAAAGAATCACACACGGTGGGATAATGGAGCTTGTGCAATGATACGTCTCCAATGTATCTATAATTTTTGATGTATTCATGCCATGTTTATAATATTTTTACATGATTTTGGTGTGATTTTGTTAGAACAATCCGGACTGACGCTGTTTTCAGCAAAACTACCGTGGTGTTGTTTATGTGCAGAAATAAAAGTTCTCGGAATGCGCTGAAAATCAACAAATATTTTTTGGAAAATATAAAAAAATAATAGAACAAAGAGTTACCGGAGGGGAGTCCCATGGGCCCCACGAGGGTGGAGGGCGTGCCCCCTGCCTCGTGGACTCCCTGTGGGGCCCCTGACTTGTTCTCGACACCAACCTCTCCTATAAATACAGAAACTCCCAAAAAGAACCCTAGATCAGGAGTTTCATGGCCGCAAGCCTCTGTAGCCACCAAAAACCAATCAGGACCCTGTTCCAGCACCCTGCCGGAGGGGGGATCCATCACCAGTGGCCATATTCATCATACCGGCGCTCTCCATAATGAGGAGGCAGTAGTTCACCCTCGGGGCTGAGGGTATGTACCAGTAGCTATGTGTTTGATCTCTCTCTCTCTCTCTCTCTCTCTCTCTCTCGTGTTCTTGATATGGCACGATCTTGATGTACCACAAGCCTTTTCTATTATAGTTGGATCTTATGATGTTTCTCCCCCTCTACTCTCTTGTAATGGATTAAGTTTTCCCTTTGAAGTTATCTTATCGGATTGAGTCTTTAAGGATTTGAGAACACTTGATGTATGTCTTGCGTGGGATACCCGTGGTGACAATGGGGTATTCTATTGATCCACTTGATGTATGTTTTGGTGATCAACTTGTGGGTTCCGTGACCTTGGGAATCTATGCATAGGGGTTGGCACACGTTTTCGTCTTGACTCTCCGGTAGAAACTTTGGGGCACTCTTTGAAGTTCTTTGTGTTGGTTGAATAGATGAATCTGAGATTGTGTGATCCATATCGTATAATCAAACCCGCGGATACTTGAGGTGACATTGGAGTATCTAGGTGAAATTAGGGTTTTGGTTGATTTGTGTCTTAAGGTGTTATTTTACTACAAACTCTAGGGCTGTTTGTGACACTTACAGGAATAGCCCAATGGATTGATCGGAAAGAATAACTTTGTGGTGGTTTCGTACCCTACAATAATCTCTTCATTTGTTCTCTGTTATTAGTGACTTCGGAGTGACTCTTTGTTGCACGTCGAGGGATTGTTATATGATCCAATTATGCTATTATTGTTTAGAGAATTTGCACTAGTGAAAGTATGAACCATAGGCCTTGTTTCGAAGCATTGCAATACCGTTTTCGCTCACTTTTGTTACTTGCTACCTTGCTGTTTTTATATTTTCAGATTACAAAAACCTATATCTACCATCGATATTGCACTTGTATCACCATCTCTTCGCCGAACTAGTGCACATATATAATTTACCATTGTATTGGGTGTGTTGGGGACACAAGAGACTCTTTGTTATTTGGTTGCAGGGTTGTTTGAGAGAGACCATCTTTATCCTACGCCTCCCACGGATTGATAAGCCTTAGGTCATCCACTTGAGGGAAATTTGCTACTATCCTACAAACCTCTGCACTTGCAGGCCCAACAATGTCTACAAGAAGAAGGTTGCGTAGTAGACATCAAGCTCTTTTTTGGTGCCGTTGCCGGGGAGATTAGTGCTTGAAGGTATATCTTTAGATCTTGCAATTGAATCTTTTAGTTTCTTGTTTTATCACAAGTTTAGTCTATAAAAGAAAACTACAAAAAATGGAATTGAGGGTGCCACATATGCTTCCTCTTTTTAATGTCTTTTGTGAAAATAAGGATTCCGATAATTGTGCCAAAGTGTTAGAAGAAGAATGCATTAAAATGTTTGGCACTAAATATTTGAATGATGAGCATGATTGCAATGTTGTTAGTATGAATTCCTTGAATATCCATGATGCTATTGATATACAAAGCTACAAGCTTGGGGATGATATGGTTTTTGAAGATGATATTTTTAGTCCTCCAAGTTTTGATGAGAAAATTTATTTTTATGATAGCATGCCTCCTATTTATGATGATTATATTGGTGAAAGTGTATTTGGAGAGGTCATGACTTTATTTAGTGATGAATCCACTATTTCGGAAGAGGTTCCAATTGTTTATGAGAACAAAGTTGTTGTCTATGATGATTATTGTGATGACATGTATACTATAAACAATAATGATAACCATGAAACTTGTCATTGTGATTTTAATTTTCAATTGGATTATGCCTCACTTTATAGTTATTTTGTTGAGTTTGCTCCCACTACTATGAATGAGAAGAATTTTGCTTATGTGTAGAGTAGTAAAATTTCTATGCTTATGGCTCATGAAAAAATGCTTTATGTGATATTTATATTGTTGAATTCATTCATGATGCTACTCAAAATTATTATGAGGGAGGAGTATATGCTTGTAGGAATTGCAATAATATGAAGTTTCCTCTCTATGTTCTGAAAATCTTGAAGTTATACTTGTTTTGCCTTCCTATGCTAGTTGATTCTTGCTCCCATAAATTGTTTTCTCACAAAATCCCTATGCATAGGAAGTGGGTTAGACTTAAATGTGCTTGCCACATATGCTTCATAATTCTCTCATTATGTTTCAATTCTTATCTTTTATGTGAGCATCATTGAAATCATCATGCCTAGGTAAAAAGGCATTAAAGAAAAGCGCTTGTTGGGAGACAACCCAATATTTACCCTTACTGTTTTTGTGTGTTCACATGATTATGCTACCGTAATAATCATGTTTATAGCTTTTGTTTCAATAAAGTGCCAAGTTAGACCTTTAGAATAGCTTGCAGTGATAGTTGTGTTGATCGTGCTGAAAATCAGAAACTCTTGCGCTCAGTAAATAATTCCAGAATCTTATTGAAACATGATTTTGACCTGATTCATTTTGCTATGGATTGGTGCACAAATTTCTCAGGTGAATCTAATTTTGTTAGAATTTTTGCAGTTACAGAAGTATTCGAGAGTTATAGATTACTACAGATTGTTCTGTTTTTGGCAGATTCTGTTTTCTATGTGTTGTTTGCTTATTTTGATGAATCTATGAGTAGTATCGAAGGGTCTGAACCATAGCGAAGTTGGAATACAGTAGATATTACACCAATGTGAATTTATAATGAGTTCACGACAGTACCAAAAGTGGTGATTTATTTTCTTATACTAACGAGCTTATGAGATTTTCTGTTGAGTTTTGTGTTGTAAAGTTTTCAAGTTTTGGGTAAAGATTTGATGGACTATGGAATAAGGAGTGGCAAGATCCTAAGCTTGGGAATGCCCAAGGCACCCCAAGGTAATATTCAAGGACAACCAAGAGCCTAAGCTTGGGGATGCCCCGGATGGCATCCCCTCTTTCGTCTTCGTTCATCGGTAACTTTACTTGGAGCTATATTTTTATTCACCACATGATATGTGTTTTGCTTGGAGCGTCATGTCATTTTATTTTGTTTTTCTTGCTGTTTGAATAATATCCCAAGATCTGAAATTCTTAAATGTTAGAGAGTCTTCACATAGTTACATAATTATTCAACTACTCATTGATCTTCACTTATATCTTTTGGAGTATTTTTCATTTGCTCTAGTGCTTCACTTATATCCTTTTAGAGCACGGCGGTAGTTTTATTTTGAAGAAATTGATGAACTCTCATGCTTCACTTATATTATTTGAGAGTTTTAAATAGCATGGTAATTTGCTTTGGTTATGATTTTAGTCCTAATATGATGGGCATCCAAGGGGGATATAATAAAAACTTTCATATAAAGTGCATTGAATACTATGAGAAGTTTGATTCTTTATGATTGTTTAGAGATATGAAGATGGTGATATTAGAGTCATGCTAGTGAGTAGTTGTGAATTTGAGAAGGAGGGAGAGGAGTATATATAGTCCTATGCAAAGAGAGGGATAAGTGGGGGCGAAATGGTAATACAAGGGCAAAGCCCGCAGCACCACACAGGGGCCCCCGTGTGCACGGGGTAAGTGGAGCCCGTGCGCGCGGGGTAAGTGGAGCCCGTGCGCACAAGGTATCCAGAGACCTGACGCATGAGCCCGTGTGCACGAGGTTCGTGAGGCCCGTGGACATGGGGTCCCGTGGGCACAGTACACGCCCGTGCACACGGGGTCTTCAGGAACGCCAGCCTGGGAGACCCGTGGGCATGGGGTCGGAGGGGCCCGTGCGCATGGGGTCGGCTGGGAGCTGCTGCCTTCTTCTTGGCACTTCCTTCTCCGCTTCAAGGCTTCCCTCTTGGATGGTGTAGATGTTCTCTTCTTCTTGGACTCCTTCTCGATGAATGTGTAGCTCCGCTCACACCTATGTATGCACACGAGAGAGAGGTCAGGTAGTATACCATCCTCGAAAGGCACAAGTGGACACGTGTAAAGGAGATGATTCACCTTTGTATGTATGAAGTAGATGTCGCACGTGTCACTTGCCAAATGGACTCTTGACATGGTGATGTCCATAGGATGCTCCGCATCACCCTAGGTCATATAAGGCTCATGGGCCCAAGTGGAAGTAATGCAACATCTTTAGACTTGTAGTTGACTCGGATTCTGTTGTAGCGTCAGATTGTTTTGTTGATAACTCAACGCTCCGGACGAATTTTAAGGTGAATCCTATTGGGTTGGCGAGATCACGAAATCTACATTCCAACAAAAAAAAGAATCACCCAATTTGGAGTCCGTATGAAAGAGTTATTGGTGTTTTGAGTCAGGTATGTCTCTGCAGTCCGAATCTGAATCCAGAACGTGAGAGATGTGGACTCTATCTTCTCTTTGCCCAGAAGTGAAGTAAGAGGACTTTTTGAACAGCACCTAAACTTCTCTTTTTCCCTTATCTTCATACGTGGATCGTACAAATGTCCCATACACCTGCAATTAGACATGGCACAAAAGTTTGTGAAGTATTTTCCTCTTTGATGACATAAATAAATTATTGCATAGTTTGCATTAGAAATCACCTCACAAATATACATGTATGCAATATTTTTGGTATTATCCAAGGTAGTCATGTCCACATCACATGGTCTATCACCCATCTTGCTACCACCCTCACGTATTCACCAGCTGATGCATTATTCTTGGATCATAAAGTACGCAACAGTTCATCCTCACTCCATTTATGCACTCGAGAGATTATAGGTCATTCTGAATGGTGGAAGATGGCTCGTCAATGCGTTCAACTTACCTTGAAAGTTGTATTCACGGTCTGCCCCGCCATGTTGTATCCATAAAATGGCCACAATTTTGCCATAAAAACTCCATTGGAGCTCCATGACCCGCCAAAACAATCACAAGCAAAAGTTGTATGCGTCCATAACCCACTCGCAGGCTTCGACAACATTTCGGAGGCAACATCCGGGTTGTAAAATTGAGTTCCGGATGATTTTATGCTTGAAGTATACTCTGCCACCCTCTACCACCTTTCCGTGAGCTCACCTGCAGACTGATTTATGGACAATAAAATATAGAACAATGCACCATCCTTCAATTACAAACTAGAAAGTCTACAGGTTCAGTCACGACACAAGAAAGGAGGCTCCTCATTGCATCAAAACCCAAGAATTAATATGTTGCATGGTCTATCACCCATCCCGCTACCATCCTCATGTTTTCACCAACAGATGCATTATTCTTGGATCATAAAGTACGTAACAGATCATCCTCACTCTGTTTATGCACTCGAAAAATTATAGGTCACTCTGAATGGTGCAATATGGCTCGTCGGTGCGATCAACTTACCTTGAAAGTCCTATTCACGACCTATCCCACGATGTTGTATCCATAAAATAGCCACAATATTGCCATAAAAACCTCATTAGAACTCCATGACCCGCCAAAATAATCACAACCAAAAGTGGTATGCGCCTGTAACCCACTCGCGGGCTTTGACAACATTTCGGAGGCAATGTCCAACTTGTAAAATTGAGTTCCGGACGATTTTATGCTTGAAGTATACTCTGCCACCCTCTACCACCCTTCTGTGATCTCACCTACGGAGTGATATATGGACAATAACATATAGAACAATGCACCATCCTTCCATTACAAACTAGAAAGACTATAGGTTCAGTCACGACATAAGGAGGAGGCTCCTTGTTGCATCGAAACCCAATAATGCATAAGTTACAAGGTCTATCACCCATCCCGCTACCACCCTCACGTTTTCACCAGTGGATGGATTATTGTTGGATCATAAAGTACGTAACAATTCATCCTCACTTTGTTTATGCACTCTAAAAATTATAGGTCATTCCAAGTGGTGCAAGATGGCTCGTCGGTGCGATCAACTTACCTTGAAAGTCATATTCACAGTCTGTCCCACAATGTTGTATCCATAAACAGCCACAATATAACCATAAAAACTCCATTAGAGCTCCATGACCTGCCAAAACAATCACAACCAAAAGTTGTATGCACCTGTAACCCACTTGCGGGCTTCGACAACATTTTGGAGGCAATATTCGGCTTGTAAAATTGACTTCCGGACGATTTTATGCTTGAAGTACACTCTTCCACCCTCTACCACTCTTCCGTGAGCTCACCTACGGAGTGATATATGGACAATAACATATAGAAAAATGCACCATCCTTCCATTACAAACTAGAAAGACTACATGTTCAGTTACGACACAAGGAGGAGGATCCTTGTTGCACCGAAACCCAAGAATTCATACGTTACATGACCTATCAACCATCCCGCAACCACCCTCACATTTTCACCAGTGGATGCATTATTCTTGGATCATAAAGCATGTAACAGATCATCCTTACTTCGTTTCTGCACTCGAAAAATTATAGTTTATTCCGAATGGTGCAAGATGGCTCGTCGGTACGATCAACTTACCTTGAAAGTTGTATTCACGGTATGTCTCGCGATGTTGTATCCATAAAACGGCCAAAGTTTTGCCATAAAAACTCCCATGGAGCTCCGTGATGCACCAAAACAAGCACAAACAAAATTTGTATGTTGTAAGTGCATCTAGTGCCACCCCTAGTTGGTTTTGGAGTATTGACGACAAACCTGGTTGAGGGACTAATGTGTTTGTGAGAATTGCAGGATAACACAGGTAGTAGTCCCTCATTGATTCGGTTTACCTACTGGAGATGACCCCTAAAAATGTGTGAAGACATTGAAGACAATGGTGGTGTGTGAAGATATTCACATTGAAGAGTATGACACGAGAAGACATTGAGTGAAGACTATGGAGCGCGAAGACTTAGCTGTTTCGATGTTTCTTTTCTTTGTTGTTGAGTCATAGGAACTACCACACTGTTAAGTGGGGTCCAAGTGAACAAAGTCAGAGTGACTGAAGTGATTCTCAACCAAATCCTATGTCTTCGAGTGAAGACAATGAGAACAAATCTTATCCAGAGTCGGGTGAGTCAGCTTGACTTGTAGCCCAAGTCAAGCTATCGCGTGTGTTTGAAATCTGACCATTGTGACACGTGACAATTCCTTAGTGACCCAGGGTCATTTCGGACAAATCAGGTCGGGTTGCCCAGTGGCTATAAATAGCCCACCCCCTACACCATAAATTGGTGGCTGCTCAGAGTTAGATACAGCTTTTGTCGTTTGAGAGCAACCCACCTCTGAAGCTTTTGAGAGAGAATCCTTGCGAGAACAAAGCCCAAACCACCCAGAGCCCAAAGAGTGTTTGGCATCACTGAAGTCTTTCTGTCCGTGTGATCTGAAGACTTGTTACACTTCAGGACTATGAATCCTCTAGCCAGTTAGGCGTCGTTCGGAGCATCCAAGAGCCATTGTGGATTGCCGGTGAACGAAGTCTGTGAAGGTTCGGAAGTCTACCTTGAAGACTTATCAAAGTAATTGGGTGGGGACTAGGTGTTCTTAGCTCAAGGGGAATAAGGTGAAGACGCGGTCTTTTGAGTTGAATCTTAGCCTCCCTAACCATACATACAGTTGTCACAGCAACTGGAACTGGTCGAACAAATCCATGTCCTCCTGAAGCTACTGGTTCTATCTCTCACTTCTCTCTACTTACTGTTTGTCTTTGTGAAGTCATTGCCTGCTTGCACTATCTGTTTGACTTCATTGTGTGACTACCTGATCTGATTGGCTTCATACTATCTTCCATCTTGATCCTTACTACCTAGATGCTAATAGTCTTCGTGCTTTCACTTCATTGAATACTTGGCTATGGCTTGTCTAGTGTAGTCTACCTTCCGCTGCATTCGAATAGTGTTATTTCTATTGTTTGTCTTCTAAACTCCCATGTTTTGAAGACTCTCATAAAAATCGCCTATTCACCCCCCCTCTAGTCGATAACTAGCCCTTTCAATTGGTATCAGAGCAAGGTACTCCCTTGTTCTGTGTGATTTGGTTTAACCACCTGGAGTTTAGCTATGTTGACTGCAGGGATAATCAAAACCTCTGCTGCGTGCCCCATCTTTGATGGCACTGAATATCCCTACTGGAAGAATAGGATGCGCATGCATCTTGAAGCCATTGATGTCGATCTGTGGTATGTCGTCAAGAATGGTGTTCCCAAGACTGGTGAAGGTGTCACCCCTGCTGATGTCAAGAAAGAAGTTCATTCAACTGGACTCTACTGCCAAGAACATCATTTGTGGTCATCTGACCAAAGGGCAGTATGGCCGTGTGGGCGCTCTGGGAACGTCGAAGCTAGTCTGGGACTGGCTCTCCAAGGTTAATGAAGGCGCCTCAACTCAGCATGATCAAAGAATCAGTACTCTTCGCAACCTCTTCAACCGCTTCAAAAGACACGACAACGAGAAAGTTCAGCTCACGTTTGATCGCCTCACTGATATCACAAATGAGCTCCGTGCACTCGGTGCAACTAACATTACGAAGCATGAAATAGTGAAGACACTACCGAGATCTCTTGACAGCTCATTTGACACCTTAGCCCTGATGATACAAGAACGCCCTGATTTCAAGACACTCGATCCGTCTGACATACTTGAGAGGCTCAACACACATGAGTACCAGCTATCTGAGAAACGAGATATCTATGGTCCCAATTATGTCCGAACTCGCGCTTTGAAGGCAAAGGCTGCTGCTTCCTCATCTAGAGAAGAATCTGACTGCAGTTCTGGTGATCCTGAAGACATTGGAAAGGAGCTTGCTATGCTTGTGAAGAAGTTCCAGAAATTCACTAGGAAGAAAAGCTTTAGAAAGTCTTCACGATCCAGCTCAAGGGATGATGAAGCTCCCACCCATGACAACAAGAAAAGAACATGTCACAAGTGCAAGAAACCTGGCCACTACATCTCTGAATGTCCACAATGGGACAATGAGAAGAAGAAGAAGAGCAAAGAATATGATTCTGATGACAAGAAGAAGAAGAAATCCTCAAAGTCTTCTTCCAAATCTCCCTCCAAGTGTTCATCGCACAAGAAGAGCTCATCAGGCAAGGCACGTGCTTTTGTTGGCAAGGAAAAGGATTCATAGGAGGAGTCTGCTTCAGAAGAGTTGGTGGAGTTTGAGGAGGAGTCCGACTCTGGTGTCGCAAGTCTGGCTCTAGCTACAGCTTACGTCACCAAGTCCATCTTCAACACTGAAGACAATGGCTCCGTCACCAACACTGATGACGAGAACGACTCGACTCCCACCTACTGCTTCATGGCACATGGTGCCAAGGTAAACTCTCGCGATGCTTACTTTCAAACATCAAGTGAAGATGACTCTGACGGTGAATCTAGCTATAAAAAACTTGCTAAAATTGCAACTGAACAACAGAAAGCTATGGAACATATTCAAAAACTGTTAGACAAAAGCGATGATCTGTTGGACGCGGAAATGACTAAGACTCAGTCCTTAATTGAAGACATCAAAAATCTTCATGTTAAGTATCAGGAACTTGAAGGTTGACATGAATCGCTCACAACTTCTCATGAAAAGCTTTCCTATGATTATCTTCAAAGGAAGCAGGAACTTGAGAAATTGAGATTAGATCATGAAGATCTTCAAAAGGAGAATGAGTCACTTCGCGCTCAACAGACCAATCCCGCTCAGGAAGGATTTGAACCACCATGTTTAAAATGCATTGAGCGTGATAACGCTACCTCTGTTGTTGAATGCTCTACTGCTACTGTTGTTGCTATATCTTCAAATGTTGAAGTGGTAACTAACCCCTCTACTGAGGATACCACTACTATTGCTGATGAGAATGCCAGGTTGAAGAGACTGCTTGAGACAGGGATGTACAAAATCCTCAAAGGGCATCAGACATTCTGTGATGTCCTCAAAAAGCATATTTTGAACCGAAACCCTAGAAAAGAGGGTGTTGGGTTCGAGAGGAAAATGAATGTTGATGGTTCGTACTGGAAGGCTGAGCAGTACCCCAAAACCACATGGGTTGCTGCAAAGGAACCTTCAGTAGATCTATACACCTTATCTGGTTTCACTTGTTCTAACCCCATTATCATTGATGAATCCTTTGATGCAAACTATAAAATGTTTAAGAATCAGAATGGTGAAGTGTTTGCCAGGTATATTGGTACTAACTGCAGGAATGGACCACCTATGAAGAAGATATGGGTACCTAAAAGTGTTCTTGAGAATCTTCCAGTGAATGTCATCATGACACCACCTGTGAAGAAGACAAACCACATACCAAAGGCTTCATATGGTCCTAAAGCTTCATACAGACCGTGCACTCATACGAGTCACCCTAACGTCAATGTTTTGCAGGGAAATCATACTCAAACCCATGAATATGAGCATGTTTCATCAAACTGCTATGTTCGTAGAACTAAGAACTTTTCTGCTTACTCATATGAGTATTATTCACCCCCTGCAAGGCTATTTACTAGGGCTCCAAAGCCAAAGTTCTCAGATGCTGCACTTAGACTCATTGCTTCTAAGCCACCCCTGAAGATGTGGGTGGTTAAGAAAACTTAACTCTCTTTTGCAGGGAAAGGTCTCCAGCCGGAAATCAAAAGCATCCAAAGCTAATGCTGGAGACCTTAAGAACCTTGTAGGGTGCAAGATAAAATGCCCAAATGGTCTTACCATGTATTTTACTCCATATTTCCTTGACACTCATCCTGTGTATCCTAACCAAGACCTGAATTTCCATGTTCCACTTGTTCGTCAAATGTTTCTGCTTCACAACTCGCTTGGTGAAGCCTATCCCCCAAACTGCACTGTAGGCTACAACACCTCGTGCTTCCGAATGGATTATGGATAGTGGATGCACTAATCACATGACTGGCGATCGAAGTCTTCTGATGGATTCAACGCTTCGTCCATCAGACAAGAGCCACATCACATTTGCTGACACTGGTAAAAGCAAGGTATTGGGTCTAGGTAGAGTTGCAATATCAAGGGATTAGCACATGGATAAAGTGATGCTTGTTGAATCCCTTGGTTTCAACTTAATGTTTGTCTCAATGCTTTGTGACTTAAACATGATTGTGCTATTTGGAAAATATCGCTACCTTGTACTAATGGAATCTGACAAGTCTCTAGTCTTTGAAGGATATCGAAAAGATGATCTGTATATGGTAGATTTCTCAGCAGGACCACAGATGGTCGTATGTCTTCTAGAAAAAGCTTCAGAATGCTAGCTTTGGCATCGAAGGCTAGGGCATGCTGGCATGAGGAACTTGCACACTCTCGCAAAGAAGAAGCATGTTGTGGGCATCGAAGGCGTCAAGTTCAAGAAGGATCATCTGTGTGGTGCCTGCGAAGCCGGAAAGATGACAAGAGCCAAGCATCCCTCGAAGACAATCATGACCACATCTCAACCCTTCGAGCTGTTGCACATGGACTTATTTGGCCCTACTCACTACTCCACTCTCAATGCTACTGCTTGCCTCTATGGCTTCGTCATTGTTGATGATTACTCTCGATACACTTGGGTGCATATAATTCTCTACAAGACTGAAGTGCAGGATGTATTCAGACGCTTCGGCAATCGTGCCATGACGAACTATGGCATCAAGATCAAGCACATCAGAAGCGACAACGACACTGAGTTCAAGAACACCGGCCTCGACCTCTACCTGGATACCATGAGTATCACTCATGAGTTCTCTGCTCCGTACACACCTCAGCAGAATGGCATCACCGAGCACAAGAACACAACTCTTATTGAGATGGCACGAACGATGATTGATGAGTACAAGACTCCACGGAAGTTTTGGCCTGAAGCCATTGATACTGCATGCCATGTCATCAACCTTGTTTATCTTCACAAGCTTCTGAAGAGAACCTCCTATGAGCTCCTAACTGGTAAGAAGCCCAATGTAAGCTACTTCAGAGTATTTGGTGCTAGGTGCTGGATCAAGGATCCACATCACACTTCAAAATTTGCACCGAAAGCACATGAAGGTTTTATGCTTGGTTACGTAAAGGATTCGCACTCCTACAGAGTCTTCAACCTCTTTCACTATAAAGTGGTTGAAACTGTGGATGTGTGGTTTGATGAGACTAACGGCTCGCAAAGAGAGCACCTGACAAATGTGCTAGATGAATTATCCCCTAGCGAGTCAATCAAGCAAATGGGAACTGGAGAAATCATACCCTCTGAGAATCAAACTGAAGAAGAACTGATTGTTTCTGCATCCACTCAACCTGAAGACAATGCTCAACCTGAAGATAATCCTCCAAATGATGACATTGATCAGAATGAGCAAAATCTTCGTCCTGCTCATCCTCGTGTTGCAAATGAAGTACAGATTGAGAAGATGATCGATAGCCTCAATGCACCAGGTCCACTCACTCGTTCAAGAGCCCCACAAAGAGCAACACAACTCACCAATTTCTGTGGACATTTTGCATTTGTCTCAATCTCAGAACCCAAGAAATTCACCGAAGCCTTTATGGAACCTGAATGGATTCAAGCAATGCAAGAAGAGCTTCAACAGTTTGAGTTGAATAATGTGTGGGAACTAGTCAAGCGTCCTGATCCACGGAAGCACAATATCGTTGGCACCAAATGGATATATCACAACAAGCAAGATGAGCATGGTCAAGTGGTCAGAAACAAAGCTCGTCTCGTTGCACAAGGTTACACTCAAGTGGAAGGAATTGACTTCGATGAAACATTTGCTCCGGTGGCAAGACTTGAAGCCATTCGGATACTGCTAGCCTATGCAAATCATCACAATATCCTTCTGTATCAAATGGATGTGAAGAGTGCGTTTCTCAATGGAAAGATAGAAGAAGAAGTATATGTCGCACAACCTCCTGGCCTTGAAGATCCAAAACATTCTGATATGCTATACAATCTCAACAAGGCACTATATGGCCTCAAACAAGCCCCTCGCGCTTGGTATGACACGCTCAAAGACTTCCTGAAGAGCAAAGGCTTCAAACCTGGTTCACTAGATCCTACTCTCTTCACGAAGACATATGATGGTGAACTGTTCGTATGCCAAATCTATGTGGATGACATTATCTTCGGCTGCACCAACAAGAAATACAGTGATGAGTTTGGTCACATGATGCAAGAGCAATATCAGATGTCCATGATGGGTGAGCTGAAGTTCTTTCTGGGTCTCCAAATTCGTCAACAACGCAATGGTATCTTCATATCTCAAGAAAAATATCTCAAAGATTGCCCGAAGAAGTTTGGAATGCAAGACTGCAAAGGATACACGATGCCAATGCCAACCAAAAGTCATCTGGATCCCGACGACAATGGTAAAGAGTTCAATCAAAAGGTATACCGCTCCATGATTGGTTCTTTGCTTTACTTATGTGCATCTAGGCCAAATATAATGCTTAGTGTTTGCATGTGTTCCCGATTCCAAGCGGCACCAAAGGAATCGCATCACTTAGCTGTGAAGCAAATTCTTCGATATTTGGCTTACATCCCAACACTAGGATTATGGTATCCAAAGGGCTTAGAGTTTGATCTAGTTGGATTCTCAGATGCTGATTATGCTGGTGACAAGGTTGATCGCAAGTCCACATCAGGCACATGTCACTTTCTGGGACGATCACTTGTCTGTTGGTCTTCAAAGAAGCAGAACTGTGTATCTCTCTCCACTACTGAATCCGAATACATTGCTGCTGGATCTTGCTATGCTCAGCTTCTCTGGATGAAGCAAACTCTCAAGGACTATGGTATACACCTGAAGAATGTGCCTCTCTACTGCGACAATGAGAGTGCCATCAAGATTGCCAACAACCCAGTTCAACACTCGAAGACAAAGCACATTGAGATTCGTCATCACTTTCTCAGAGATCATGTTATGAAGGAAAATATTGATATCATTCACATCAACACTGAAGAGCAATTGGCCGATATCTTCACAAAGCCCTTGGATGAGAAAAGGTTTTGCAAGTTGTGGTGTGAGCTAAATATCTTGGAATCCTCAAATGTCCTGTGAATTTGACACACATCCTAACACTTATGCATTTTGATGACTTAGATGTGCAACACACAAAGTAACGTATATCTTCAATGAATGAAGACATACACTCTAAGTGTGAATACATTAATGCGGAATTTGACTTCGGAGTGCCACGATAATTGTGCGCCGTGTCTGGGTCTAATACTTCCTATACGGTGGGTAATGCCACCACCAAACTTTTGTTTGAAGTGTTTCTCTTGGCGTTATGTTTGCAAAGTCTTCATAATTAATTTGTCTTCATCCCTGACTTGTATTCAAGTTTATCTTCATCTGGTTGATTTGGCCTTAAACTAGTTATATACTACTTGTGTTCTGTCTTCTACAACATTCACTTATAGCTATGACTTCTTGTTGAATCTTTTGATCTAAGTGAATGTGATCGGACCCTAACCTATCTATGCTTCTACCTCAACTTTATCTGTCCAAGTCATATGCATTCTATTGAAAACTGTCGATTATCTTCACTGAGACCTTGTCAGCTGAAGACAATCTGACAAACATTTATATCTGTTTTTAATGCTTCATCCTATTTGCC